>NC_051862.1:165624130-165801630 GCF_015732765.1 Culex quinquefasciatus
AAAAGTCCTCTCGCGGAAGACAACAGTAACAGGTACACACACCCTGTACCTGTTGTACTTCGACCGCGGCACCGTCAAAATTCAAGACCTGCGGCGAACTAAGGCGTTGGACGGGTTTTGGGTAAACTGGCGGTTCTACTCAAAGAACCCGTCGGACGCAGCACAATGCCACCGTTGCCAGAAATTCGGCCACGGCTCGCGGAACTGCAACCTCCCGCCCCGCTGTGTGAAGTGCAGTGAATCACACCTCTCTGAGGCGTGAAACCGTGCCGGCAGCTGGTCATCGTACGGTTCCAGCGGACAACTCAGCGTTCCCTCCTGGATGGGGGCGATCGTTCGCCAGCGTGGTCGCTGCCGGCAGTGGCAATACGGCCCAGCAAGAAGTTACCGGAGAAGATCTCTTTACCCTGCCAGAGTTCTTTGCTCTCGCAGGGGAGATGATGACGCGGTTTCGGACCTGCCGTAACAAGGCGGAGCAATTCCTGGCCCTTGGGGAGCTGATGATCAAGCACATCTATAAAGGATAAAAAAACTGTGATCTAGTTTTAAGCTTTTTCTATTTCTATCCCCTTTCCCTTGCAATTTTAGTAAGTTTTTTTTTAATTTTTTTCTTACTCTTGGTGACACCTTTATTTACAAGCAATAACTGTTCCAAAATGGATTATGATGTAACACACAGCTGTAAGGAACTCCAAAACTCTGTTATGTACCTCAAAAGAACTTATTGCATCTTGATTATTCACCAATAAAACCGAATTGAAAATTGAAAAATACAGATTAGGTGTCGGAGTTGGAGTCGGTGCCGGAGTCAACAATTTGGGGAAAGCCGGAGCCGGAGTCGGAGTCGACTTTACTCAGAAAGCCGGAGTCGGAGTCGGAGTCGCTTGAAATATGACACGATTCCGCAGCCCTGGCTGAGAACACACGAAGAATTCGAAAACAGTTGTAACTACTTGCCTAGAGTGGCTCCTTAGACCCTTCACCTTCCCAAAAACCTCAACTCCAAGGGAAAATTGATTGAAGATACCTTGGAGATAACTCTACACGGAAAAAAGTCAATTCCCGAAATCGTAAATTCTGTTCATGAATTTGAGAACCAGGAAGGAGAGTTTTATTTGAAAAGGTTCCATAAACATATAAAACACAATAGCTATAGATCCTTTCAAAATAAAAAAAAAACTGTGGATATTCACGTTTATAGTGCAAATGCACCATACTCATGAATAAGTTTCATCGTGGTTCTCATATTCATGAACATAATTCACGATAACGGGAATTGTTTTTTTTTTCTGTGCAGGATAATCGCATAAACATGACGAAATCCAGTATGCCATCCGCTAAAATCTCCGTCTCCAAGTCAACTTTTTTTTGAATATGGGTGAACCAATGACACGAAATTGGTTTTTTTGGTCATAGGGTAGGCCCCAACAAAGTTTGAGCCACGATTTTATTTTTTTTTGCTTCATAAAAATTACTCAGTTGACAGATGAATCGACCGCACCCGTATGTATATTCTCTGATGAAATTGCACTATTGAATCTCATAAATTGGAAACACGCTGCTCCAACCCTCGGCTGATGCTGTCCTTCCAACCTCTCACGCATGTGCTATCCTGGGGAGGCTCTTATTATGTTGTGTCCTTTACGTGAAATTGACCTACGTATGACCAGACCACGGACCAATTGACTTCCCGTGGCCGTTATCAACCTAATAAAAGGGCCTTTCATCGGGTCGGCACGTGGACCTTATCATGGAGAACTCCCTCCTGCTGGCAACGGTTGGCGGTGAAGGTTAACGATCATTTCATGGGTAATGTTTGATAAAGGCGAAATAAAAAAAGCACATTTGGATCATCAATGTAAAAAAAATTATTATTAATTTATTTTTTAAGTGACAGTTTGAATAGTCAAACGTCCGGGGCTTCACTGTAGGCGGCTATCGCAACCGACCCCGGGAGCTAATATTGGAGCGTCCATAACGTCCATATTTTTAAACAGAAATGACCCTGTCGCTAATTAATTGCCGATAAAAGTGCGGTCAGCCCCCGCCGGGTTTGTTATGGTTATTGGACGTTAGGTGGGTGGACAACATCCCACAGCAGATCGATATACCCCTTAGGGAGGATGCCACCATCGTGTACATCCAATTTGCATTGAAACAACATTCCCGGTCGTACAAATTCTGGACTCTGTTTTCCACGATTTATCACGCTGCGCGATACCGAAATTTCATTTGAAAATAAATGCCATCCTGTGCCGTGTAGTGTAGCTCTCTTCTGTAAACATGACACCAACAGGCTGTTCTACATATCGCGCGTCACAACTGTGAGTGTGTGTGTGTGTAGTTATTGTAGGCCGTTGGTTGTATATGTGGGTCACAACTCGGTGAACAATTTATCAACAGAGCCTGCCGTCGCCGGCAGCTACCCGCTATCAATCGCTAGAGCCACAATATGACACCACTGAGCGACCCCTACCGGAAGGCTGCAAATCATCGCTCTGACTGACTGGGAGCACTGTCAGGAGAAAAAAGATTCCAGCTCGACGTTGTCGTGCTGTCTTGTATCACATCGATTTTGGGCCAAATGGAGTTGAGAACACCATTTTGTGCAGCTCACAAAGCCTCACCTTTTGTTCTTCACAGATCTCCAAAATTCAATTTCAGTCCTGAGATATTCAATAAAAACTATTAAAACTCCGAGCATTGTTGTCACTCTTAACATAAAAAAGCTTCAATCTTGTCGTGCTATCTTGACACACACTGAAAATTGCTGTAAGTGTGACAACTGGACAAAGGGATTTCAGGTCAAAACGCTTTTGACACACCTACATGCTCGACTAGCGTAATCATTTTCAATTATAACTCGAGACTCTGACAACCAAACTCAGCCAAATTTCGGGACAATGCACAGAATGGTTAACCGTGCAAAACATGTTTGTTATTGTTTACATTGCGTGCTATAATTTTTGTTTTTAAGGTCAAACATTTAAACGCGTTTTTTTTTGGAACGTCAAAAAGCGACCTGCGACAAAATAGCATGAAATCGTCGAACTGTCAAGTTAAATGGTGTATGCGGCTTGTCGGATTCCCCATTTAAATCCTTATGGTTTCTAACTAAAACGGGATTAGACGAATTTTCTGACAACTCAGCTCTTGTTCCAGCTAATGAAATGTGTACATAATACAGTGGACTCTACGTTCGTCGATATCGAAGAGGCCATCGAGATAGAGGAGAATCAGTAACAGAACATAGTAAAGTAAATCTTTCCCTGTTCCTGAGGGGAACACCCGTGAAGAGTATCGGGGCCGGCATTTACAAAGCGGATTCAGTGACGGTCAAAATAATGTTAACATGTTAAGGTTACCCAAGTAAAATTTTTAAACCAACTAGCCACCACGAAGTTTTATTGAGGTTTTATTGTAGCATCTTGATTGCTTAATAGTTTTATTTGGGCATTCACCGCAACCAACAAGCAAGAACTAATTAATAGGTTCTAACAAAGTTTCATGCCTCGGACATAAAACCGGGTGGAAATAAAAGCCGACTGGCTTTCAATAAGGTTTTATGAAAGTTTTAATAGAGGCTTGAAAACCAGATGGCAATGCCATGCCAAACGGTTTTATCGCATGCTTTGTTAAAACCTAGGGTGTAGTAGCTGTCAAGTGCCATTAGGCATGTAAAAAGCTAACTTAAAACCATAAGCTCCTAAAAGAGCATTTATCGCGGCCAAATAGCAGTGCATAAATATGGCGCTAATCGCGTGCTCTGATTGAATATGATTGACCGCCATCTTGATTTAAAAAAATAGAAAACTGAAAAATGTGGTTTAAATTTGATAAAAACACACATTTATCCTGAATTTCTGGTATGATTAATATAGCAATAGATGTTTAAAAATATTTTGAACATTTTTTTCAAAGAATTGCAATAAAATATTTATTTATAAAATATTTTAACATTAAACACTGTGATTACAAAATATTGATTTTTGATGAAGCGAGTTGAATTTTTTGGCCCTACTTCCCCTTTGTTATCAATAAAATTTCAACCGCAGTTGAATTTGAGCCATCTATTGCGAGAAATTAGCTTTCAAACTATTTGGTTTACCTCTAATATCTATTTTTTATCATCGCCATTTTTGAAAACCATCTCCATAATTTCATTTGGCAAGACGAAGACTTATTTTTGCCAAAATAAAACCTATTTGGCATAAGACGTTTGAAGACGTATGAAATGTCATTTTTCCATAACTCCTGACTAGGTTTTAACAAAGGTTTTATCAAGGCTTTGAGGATGTTGTTAAGATTCAGTTGTAAAGCCTTGAACTCCTATGTAGGTTTTATAAATAGGCCGTAACAACCTTTTGCGGAGGTCCTTTTGGGTTTTAAGTGGGGTTTATCAAGGTTCTGGGGAGTTTGTTACGACTAAGGGGTTTTAATGCTGGTTTTGGCTGATAGGTTTTATAGCGGTTGTGACAGCTTTGATAAAGCCTAAAATGTTACTTGGGTAATGTTAACATTCCATAGGTTGTCTTCCTAAGGTGTCTTGATAAGGTCCAGTTTGTTACGATACACTACCTTCCCTTTACTATGCAATCGAATCCAGAAGGGAAAAGATCACCAGTTGTGTTGGTCAAAGCCTGGATTTGAACCCCGATCTACCGCTTACGAGGCGGAAGCGTTACCACTGGGTTACGTGGCTCGATTCGGTAAAAGAACATACTGCAAACAAAACAATCGATTGTCTAACTCCCTTCAAAGCTACTGAAATTGATACTTATTGCGCAGATTTCGCAAAAAGAAAGAGATCGACTCAAGCGGTATTTTTGAAATTCTTCAGGGTTCTATATCGAAGATTGCTTGCAAATGACGACTGTGACAAGAGATAACACCGGTTTACTGTGCGTACAGTCGGTGAATCGGTCGAATCACGCAAATGCTGCAGAACTTTTATGACGGATGGTGTAGCACAAACACACACACACACACACACACACACACACACAAACATGTGGTAGGGTCGCCAATCACGGGCTACCATCGAGATAACGGAAAATGAGAAGGGTTGCACGAAAGGGACGTATCCCTTGACATGCAGGAACATGCATAGAATTACAAGGGTTCAGTATTTGTGCAATTTATGGAAGTAACAATAGGATGGGATTAGATGGTGATCCTGCGTTTAGAATCCGCAAGTACAGAAAAGCTCCAACTAACGGTAAAGTAATTACTGGAGGCTAAATGAATGCAACTGGTTGATGAAAGGCTCCGGAAATGTGATTCTAGGCAGCTTTTGATTACGGGAATCAATGAACTGGCGATTGAACGGGAAACGTGCTTTTCAACGCCTAGCAATTTTCGCTTGGAATGGCTGAGCTCGTTAGTTGTCAGGAGCGCGATGCGTCGGAAATTTTGATGTATTGGTGACTGGGCAAAATTTGAATCTTTTACTGCTAAGTTGGATTGTAGTAAGGTTTTTTATTGGTCCAAATTTGTTAGATGAAATTCTCTTTTGATAGGTTGTAGAACAACCTTGTAGCGACAATTTATTCTCTCTTAAAATGATATCCATGTCCCCACCCGGTCAAACGATAGTAATTTACTATCCCTGCACGTCAGCTGACCCACGTGTACTGAGCAAACTTGCAAGGATCATTTAGTCGTGTTTGTCGAATGGCTTCAGCTGCACCCGCAGAGCTTGCATTATCCTGCAGAGTGTATATGAACGTTGTCATATACGTCCCTCGATTGGCCTTTCCATTAAGCGACCAACTCCTAGCCAACTTTAGCCCGGTCATGCCATGCCGCAATAAACAACAACATCGAGGGTGTCGTGACATATTGGCTTGGTGCGAGATAGTTTCGCCGTCTGCTGCAGGACTTCCTGACGACGGTGGATCCCGGCGAAACACCGTTCGGCACTTAAGGTATATACGGGAGGGAAAGGGTGGGCAGAATGGAATAGATCCTGTGGGTTCCATTATCATCATTACTATTACCATTGAGCTTAATTGCGACATATTTAAACTAATGGCTAAGGTCGGGTACCGTCGTCGTCTAGCGATACGGCCGGAACTGCAAACCGTTGGCTCAACGGATCGGAGACCGTTTCATTAGGGCACTTGGCGGGATCGATGCGCGGAATGTAACGCATATCAGGAACACGACTCTTCTTGAAAACAGTGTAATTTTGCGCAAAAGTAGACGACCAAGAGTAAACCAATTCGTCTGAGCACAGTAGTTGATTTAAACAGTTCTCTGTGTTCGGTCTACACCCGAACGTTTTGAAGTGGCGCGAGTTTACCCAACATCGCGCAAACAGTGTTCAGCGTGCAGCCGATGCAACGCTGCCAACCTGACAGTAGCGAAACGAGCGAAACGGACGAAAGAGAGAGACAGAGAAGAAGCACGCAACGGCAAGCACGGCAAGCAGGAAAAGCGCGCGCTGTCAAAACTTTGCACACTCGCCCCGTGGATCGCAAACAGTGTGGTTATCTAAATATAGTTCAGTTTAATTAGTTTTTAGTTAAAGTATCTGTGGTTTTCTTTCCTGGAATCGTTCCCTGCTTGATTGTCACTGTCCACTAATTCCCCGCGTGATAATTTCACCGCCGATCGAGTTGCGGTGGCAAAACTCTGAATGCCATAATTCGGCGATTGTTATAATTACCTAAGGTGTGATGACCGATGCTGTAAAGGCAATTTCTCCTTAGGTCAAGGTTCTCGAGATCGAATCCTTATATCTGCACTTTTTTTTGGGCGAACATTTTTAGAGAACGAAGCTGAGATTTTTTGAGGCCGTTTTCCTCTCTGATGGATGTTAGATTGTTGGGCAACTGAAAATTTCTTCAAACCTCCACAAACCTCGTGTTCACATCCCGCGCAAAGAAAAGGGTACTGTTTTATGTATGAAAGTGTGCGGTTGGGTGCCGCCATCGGGAGCCATGAGGAAATGGGGTTCTCGTTAGTGCGCAGCCAGTTGTGAAAATGGCAAAGTTTTGCCGTCGTTTACCTGTCTCTTCCGGGAAAATATCTACAGCCTGATTGTATGTGTGTGTGTGCGAGTAACGACACTCGAAGTATAACTTACTGTTATTTCCTAGGTTCGGAAGCATTTTCGTGAAGGTGAGAATGTTAACTTTTGATAACATTTTTTGGGATGCTTTTCACAAGTATCTTGAAGTGGCGAGTTTGCTTCGTAAATGTTGATAGGTTTGATGAAGGCTTTTATAAAGTTTTGCAGTGATTGACAGGTTTTTCCATCAACGTGTGCCAAGTAATTAATAGTTTTGAATGAAGCAATTTGAGCATGAGCATCAGGGTGAGGTTGTTCTTCTTCGTTTCTTTACAGGGCCACAATATGCTCTCAGCAAAACCAATCATTCGCATCAGTGAACTAGTGATAATTCCCATATCAACAGCCAATGACCATCAACGGCGCCCGCCATGTCTGTTTGTAGATCTCTAGGCGAAGGTTCAGGAATGTTAGCAATAGTGTTGAATGAAACAGTTTATAAACAAAACAAAGATCATTCAAGATGGAAAAACCTACAAGCCACGATGTAATTTTCATGAAGGGCATGCTTCTGTGAATAATCTCATTATGCCAAATCTATCGCACAACTAAATCAATCAGCGTCCACGAAAGCAGAAGTGGGCGCTTCCGTAAATGAAACCACAGGGCAGCAAACCACAATTTCACGATAATTTGGGCTCGTTAATCAAATTAAGCCAATCCAATTATGTTCACCACGTGGGTAAGAGGAAACCGGATTTTCCACAATTCGAGGGAAATGGCTGTACTATGTGAGGTTCATGATCCAGAAAGCTATTTAATTTTTGTTTAGAAAGTAAAGATTGAAATAATATCTTTATTGGTTTCATCCAATATTAAATGAAATCAGATTTCGACGCTGTCGTGCTATCTGGTCGCACCCGCCACTTCGACGTTTCGAGAAAAACGCGTTTTAATGTTGAGTAAACAAATACAACAGCACGCAATGTAAACAATAATAAACACGTTTTGTTTGGCCGACCGTTCTGAGCATTGTCTCAAAGTTTGGTTGAATTTGGTTGCCGAAGTCCCGTGTTATAATTACAATTGTTTACGGTAGTTGGACTAGTGGGTGTGTCAAACGTGTTCTGGATGTGTCAAGATAGCATTTCAAGATTGAAACTTTTTTCATATGAAGAGTGACAGGGATTGAAATCGAATTTTTGAGATCCGGTCAAATGTTGAGGTATTGTGAGCTGCACAAAATGGCGCTTCTAATTCAATTAGGCCCAAAATGCAAATGCGACAAGATAGCATGATAGACGGTTTATTACCTGATTGTCACAATTGGTCTAGAATCAGTCAATAATTCAATCAGTGACTGAAAAGATACAAATTTACTCAATTTACCTCAACTCTCTGTTGCCTGCTTCAGAGTCCAATGAACAGTACGACAAAAATAAACTTTCTTCACCACAAATTGTCCTGATAAGTAAGAGAAACCCCTTTTCCCTTAAAAGTACCCTTTTGGTACGTCCACACAAAGCACTGACTGCTTCAAATCTACGTTGCTGGTCGAGACTGTTGGTTGCATCGCATTTCATGCTGGGTATCATACAATGTAGAACATAAAACCTTCTTGTTTATGCACAACACTTGTTCTCATTAGGCAGGAAGGCACACCGGCTGGCAGCACTGGCGTTGAACGCCAACACCAACTCCTGCTTATCAAATTAAAGAACGAACGAAAGTGAAGCTTTTCTGTACCAACTCAACAACGTTGAATTTCCGTCATCTTGCCGGTGGTGGAAAAGAGAAAGAAAATGTTTTCCCAAGTAATGCTCGGAGGGATCAGTGGGTTGAACTGGATTGAACCTTTTTATTTTTATGAACTTTACTAGGGTAGAGGACCCAGAAATCGCCCACTTTATAGTGGCAATCTAGGAAATTTTATGAGAATTTGATGACAATTTATGGTTTTTGGTTCTATTTGTTGTAGAACGTTGATAAACTATTTGATTTTAAGTTTCTACAAGGTTTTTATCATTTACCTATTCATTTTTGATAAAATTTTGCGTTTTCATAAAGTGCTCTTAAGAGCCTACCAATTCTACCAAAAAACGGTATGAGTTTGCTAAATATAGATTAAATCCAGTAGGTGGGCGAAAACTGGAGCAGGGCGAAAACTGGGTCCTCTACCCTATTTTACTTTTGGCATTTAAGGTAATTCTAAGATTTAGA
Organism: Culex quinquefasciatus; assembly: GCF_015732765.1. Taxonomy (NCBI): domain Eukaryota; kingdom Metazoa; phylum Arthropoda; class Insecta; order Diptera; family Culicidae; genus Culex; species Culex quinquefasciatus. The sequence continues at coordinate 165,633,366 of NC_051862.1, forward strand.
CATGGTTTAACTCTGAATTTCCCCAACCACAACCGCCATCTTAACCCACATTCTGGGTGCAAGTTCAAGACTTGAGCTGAGCTTGGACATAGTGCTCTTGAGAAGTAAACAGCACACTGCTGGCAGCACTGTACAAAGGCAGAGTGTAGTGCTCAGTTAGTTGTCGACCGAGAGTTGGGTGAAAGCTCGCGTTCCACGTGCATAATTGCAACGCGAAAATAGAGCAATTGTATTACATTGCAGACATAGTGAGATCAGTTTTGCACCGTTCTTAATATATTTTTGAAATTGTTCGTCTTGTTGAAGTAACGTTGATCAAGTCTTCACCGTGATTTCAATTTCAAATAATGATTAATCATAAAATTTAGGCATCATCGAAAGATGAAAAGCAACTCTTCATCTTTCAACATGCATTAGAGTCCTCCCCCTAGAGACTAACCTCTCTAATCAAGATATATCTCAAATTGCTAATTGAATACACTTCAAAGGAAGTGTCCACCATGATGAAAAGTTCCTCTGTTGCCCAACCTGATGCCCACTTGCCAACGGGTGTTAAAAGACACCACCCAAAGCCTTCTGACTCGGGAGTTATTACAGACACCACTTAGAAGCCATCATAAGCAACATGACACGAGAGTTAGTAACTCAATAATCCAAGAAGAGCTCAACCTTAAACGCACACCTCGTCATCGTCGTTGACCTTTGTCCGAGGAAAAGCCGGCTCAAAACGGACCCCAAAGTGGAAGTCACTCCAATAATTGATTACCTCCCAGACCGAATGGCACCGGGAGAGAGGACGCATTAAGCAAATTAATGGACAGAGCGTTCCTGTCGGTCCGGTCGGTCGGCCTCTTTTGGGCTGTCCCAAGGATCGGGGAGAAGATTAAACAATTTCACAGTGGAGTTGGTACCACCGGAGAGTCCACAGCAGGTTCGTCATGTTTTGTCCTCGTTGGGGGCATTGTATCCTGGAGGGCATCAAGGAGCAAATAAAAAGAGCACCTGGCCAGACGGGGTCGGCCTTTGAAGAGTGGAACCCGGACCTGGCTGTTTGATAATGAGGATTAGGTTATATATCAGTTGCTGGAATGTCATTTTCCGGAAAATATGTTTTTTTTTACAACTGCATGTACCAGTGTGGTAGGTCTTCCTCACTACTTGACAAAGGGTTCTCACAAAAGATTTGAAAAAAAAAAAAACCTCGAAAACCAAGGGCAAATTTTGGAAAATCTTAATAGATATCCGCAAGGCTTTATTCTTTAAGTAAACTTAAGTAACTGAGAAATTTTGAGCCAAATCGGTTAAGGCATAAGGGTTGCTTTTTATCTTTGGAGTTTGTATGGGAAAAACCGCAAAAATCTATGGGGAAAATCAAAATATTCAAAACTCCATCCAAACGGTGGCGTTTAATGTGTCGGATCTTTTGTATGAAAAGATTTTTTTTCATCAATTTTAACGATCTATGATCGGATGATGGATTTGGACATAGTTAACACAAATTAGGGAAACCCATCTTTAAAAAGTAGATAAATATAACTTAATTGATGATTACAAAACATTAAACAGGGTTGCCAGATCTTCAAACTTCTAGACTCATTTGTAGGGTTAGTGAAATTTCACGATTTCGCGGAGAGCGTGAATTCCGTGAAATTTGGCTTTTTCGGTGAAATCCCGTGAAATTTTATGTTTTTGTGAAACTGTAAAGATTTTTCTCAAAATGATTTATCTAACTCAAATAGGAATACACATTAGGATGTAACAAAAATGACTTTTTGGCGGGCATTCAGGGGTTTGTTCCGGTGGGCATACTGAGCCTAAATCCCAAATATGAGCTTGATTGGGCGTAACAGGAGCTGGCGCTCCGCCCTTCAATTTTAAATGGGATTTAACCCGTAAAAAAGATTTTCTCAAAAATGTCACTTTTTGAGGCGTTTTGGCCACCAATGCGTTTACCAAAAACATCACTGGCGTGTAGGCCAGATCCTTGCGCATCTTTTGGTATATATAACATTGAAGTTTGGAGCATCCTGGTTCTCGGTACAGACCTTCAAAATTTGGCATTTTTTTCGAAAAGTCGGTCCCAGCAAAATCAAATGACACATTCTCCGGCAATGTACACCTTAGGATGAAATTTTGAAAAGCGTGTATGAGCTATTTGGATATTTTTCCTCGATTCTAGACTACTTGAAGCTTCAAAAATCATGGTTTTCATTAAATGATCATTTGAATATCATTTTGTACAAGTTGGTTAGGTTATGAATCAATTCGTGATAAAATCGTCGTTTTAAAAAATTTCTAAAAACTCCTGGTTTTCAGCGAAATAAAATCCAAAAAATATTCTTTTGATTGCATTTTGTAGGTTTTTAGTTGTACTAAACGGAAATGTCATGGGTTTGCAGTTTATCTTAAGTTAAGTATTTTTTCAAACTAGTGTAAGTTTACCATTTTATTGCGTTGCAACGTCACGAAAAAGGGACATTTGTTTATGTCAACAAAAAACTAAACATTCAATCATTTTGATATTTCGGATGCTCTTTGTACTTGGAAAGAGCTTTCAAATGCAATCTAGAGCGACTTAATTGGTTGTCTAGATCCAAAGTTACAACAGGTTTAAGTTTGCGTTGCAACGTCACGAAATTTTAAATCATATTGGCCACATGGTAAAAAAGGTGAATGCGTAGTTGGTTATTGAAGATAAAAGGATACTAAATATTATATATTTTTTATATAATGTTTCCGAGCATATTTACAAAAGAATTGTACATGGGTCATTCACAAATTCCGTCACTTAAGTTTGTATGCAACTCGAAAAAAGTAGTATTTTATGAAACTTGTTGAACAAATCAAAATAGACCGATGTTCAAAAGGGGGAAAAAATCTAAAACTAATCTAATCTAATCTAATCTAATCAGACCCTAGCGCAGCCAATCTTTCGAAGGGATCCTGGAGAGTGCCTTAGGTTAGATGACGTCAGCACTCTTCTTGTCATTTATTAACATTTGCAGTGCGCCATTGCATTAGAATGCATTGAAACATCACAAGCGTTAAAGCGGCCAGGCCTACTGCGTAAAGCCGTATCGCAGAGATGACTCGTAATTGGGTTGAGTTTGAGCACTGAGTGTTCGAACAACAACACAATTCTGAATCGACAGGGGAGGAAGAAGCGTGGGGACACACCACCATACGCTTCAAGATTTTGGTTTTATTTGTTGGGAACACCATGCTAAGAGGGTTTGGTACTCCGGGACCCTCTGGGATGGGACATTGTATTTCCACGAATGCCCTGGACACTATTTGCCGTGGTTATAGCGCCACAACTCGCTCTCTGTTACAGTATTCCTAATTCCAGTCCAAGCTTACCAAGTCGTCATGGCCTAGTGGTTAGCATTTTTGCTTACCAACCCGAAGGACGGGGGATCGAACCCCGCCTCGAGCGACTTTGATTTTTCGTTCATATTCAACATTTCAAATTCTGTTTACTTAACTTTCTCGTTGGGAGCAGATGGGAATCGAACCCAGAACCATTCGCTTACAAAGCGAACACCGTAACCAGTCAGCCACGGCCGCTCCTTAAGGGGGAAAAAATCTAAAACTTTCAAAAAAGTAATCACGTGGTTACTGAATGGCCCCTTTATGATTAACTGATTTACGTGAGGGTTCATTCTAATACAACGCAACGATTTTTTTTATCCCACACCCTTAAGTAGGCCAAATTACAGTGAAATTCACTTAACAATGAAAATCACGTGATTCGATTGTTTTTTTTACAAACTTTTGTCACTCTGTTGTTGGACGAACCCTTGCCTAAATAAGTTGTATGCAACGTTTAGTTGTTCGCAATTAAAAATGTTATGTTGCGCAGGTAAACAGTTTTATTATTTCCTCAAATTTAAATCAAAAAGCACAAAAGTCAACAAAATAAGTTACGTTGTTTGCAAATCACCCCATTTCCTCAAATTTAAATCAAAGAGCATAAAAGTCAACAAAATAAGTTACGTTGTTTGCAGATCACCCCTTAGGGGCCATCAACAAACGTTATGGGCCCTTTATTTATAAATTCAAAATAAGCCCTCCTGAAAACTTGAAGCTCCTCACCTCCCTTCTAAAACTTCCACGTGTTTTGTAAGTTTCCCAAAACCATTAAAATATTAAGGAAGCGTTCGTGCATTACGTAACAAAACATTTATATTTTTAGACCCCTTCCACCCCCTAGAAATACATTTCCGATACACTTTTTTTGTATAAATCCTCGAACCCTCCTCCCTCCCCCTTGATATTACGCCGTTACGTAATGCATGGACGTCCCGTTACATGGATAGAGGACGGGAGAGGGGGGTGGGGGTTTCCTTCGTGATAATGGAATAATACAAAAAAATATATTTTGAAAACCCTTTGGAAAACTTCGTAAATCGTACTGCAACTGTGAAAGCAGAATAGAGGGAGGGGGTCTAACATGGGCAGGCCAATCAATTCACATGTCCTTGTACTGTCTATTTATGTCTTATAATCAAATCTTAACCTACAGTTGTTCAGCCTAACAAAAACTATGATTTATTTTGAAACTATAATTTCGTGACGTTGCAACGCAACGAAAAACCCTGTTTTCAAAAACAGAGCGTTGCAACGTCACGAAATGTAAGCGGTCTTCAAAAATCGAGGTTTATTTTTTTCGAAAAACTAATGATTGCATTCGATTTGTTGGCCAATTTTACACTAAAAATGGAAGAAGAACTCCAAATTTGCCGTTTAACAGAGCAGAGTTATTGGCGAAACATGAATTGTGCCAGGATTGAGAAAAAGTCACGCGTTGCAACGTCACGCTACATATCCCCCTCTCAAAAATAGAATATTCCCTTAAAATAAAGTTTCAACATTGTTTCTTATAGGAAATTTAATGTACTTTCCGAATCTGCAATAACATATGTACCTTTTCAATGTAATTTTTGAGTTACAGCCGAAATACTGAAAAAAGAAAAGTCAAAGCGTTGCAACGTCACGGCGGAATGTGTCAAATAGCGTCTCGGGCGTCGCGAGGTGCGACGCATATCTTTTTTGCCGGGGCCGATTTTTCGAAAAAATGCCAAACTTTGAAGGTCTGTACCGAGCTCCAGGATGCTCCAAACTTCAATGTTATTTATACCAAAAGATGCGCAAGGATCTGGCCTACACGCCAGTGATGTTTTTGGTAAACGCATTGGTGGCCAAAACGCCTCAAAAAGTTACATTTTTGAAAAAATCTTTTTTTACGGGTTAAATCCCATTTAAAATTGAAGGGCGGAGCGCCAGCTCCTGTTACGTCCAATCAAGCTCATATTTGGGATTTAGGCTCAGTATGCCCACCGGAACAAACCCCTGAATGCCCGCCAAAAAGTCATTTTTGTTACATCCTAATACACATAATCTTATGAACTGCTGTAGAATTAAGTGAGTTAATACCCTTGTTCAATTACTAACATAGGGTTAGTGATTTTTGACGATTTCGTGGATGGCGTGCAATTCGTGAAGTTTATCAGTCTTATCAAATCATTTTTGTTTTTCAAAATAACAACATAATAAATATTTAAACCATACAGACTATTTATGAAAATTTTAAATGTTTTCAATTGAAAAGCTTGATACGAACCATTAGAAGAATTGTTCAGATTTTTCAGTGTTTTTAGAAACATACTTAGTTTAGTAATATTTTTATTCGCTGTAATAACAATTTTACTGCTATTTCATTTGACAGGTATAAAATTCAAAAGAAATTAATAGAATCATACTTTGTTTTATACAAAACAAAATGAAAGCTTTGAAATCATTTTTAAAAAACTTTACACATTTTTTCTGAGTCCTGTTTAATTTCAACGAAATTTGATTATTTGGGTGGATGATTCCCGTGAAAGTTAAATACTACTTTTTTTGTTTTCATCTTGAATTAAAAATTTTGATTTCGTTACAAGTTATATAATTTTTTATTTTTTATGAAAAATTGAAACTTTGAAAAGGGAGATGAAAACCTTTAACAACATGTTGATGTGCTAAATGTCGCCAAAAAATCAAATTATTCAACTCATTTTTGTTGGACAAGATTGTTAAATCTTGCACAGTAAAAAAAAAACATGGTAAAATTATATCTACAAAGGGGTACATCTTTTATGTCAGAAAAAAAGCTTTAATTTTACCTCTAATAATGTGTAAATTTACATCTAGCAGACGCTAGGAAAAAATATCTGTAATCCTAAAAAAATATCAAACCAGTGATAGTTACATCTAGCTTACTAAGTCCGCGCCCCAACACGCACGGCCAACTAACCGCTGTGAAAACTGGATGATCAAAGTCAATGTACTTCTATGTGCCCCGTACATTGTTTACTGTATTTACTGCATATACGGTACATAGAGGTACATTGGCTTTGATCGTCTAGTTTTCATAGCGGCAAGTTGGCCGTGCGGGTTGGGGCGCGGACTTAGTAAGCTAGATATAACTTTCGCCGGTTTGATGTTTTTTAGGATTACGGATATTTTTTCCTAGCGTCTGCTAGATGTAAATTTACACATTATTAGAGGTGAAATAAAAGCTTTTTTCTGACATATAAGATGTACCCCTTTTTCGATGTAATTTAACCATGTTTTTTTTACTGTGTGCTTTGATATGGAATTCAATAAAATGAAGCAAATCAGCGAAAACTGTTTAACTTCATAAGTCGAATGTAAAAAAAAGTAGTTCAATAAATGAGAATACGCATGCTCTACACTTTATTTCAAAATGTATCTAGAGCCCATCCATAAACTAGGTGGAATCTTCTTTGAAAATTAGGAGATTTTTTTTGTGTCACGTTCAAATTTATGAAAGATTTTTTTATTTATTGAAGAATAATTTATAATGAAGCATGAAAAATAGTTTTTGTGATTCAAACAAAAGATTTTTAGAGTTATTTTAACATTTTTACGGTCCGTGAAATTTGCGTGAAATTTGATGTTTTGAAATTAAGCCCCCATGAAATTTGCAAATTTTAAGCGTGAAAAATCACTAAGCCTACGTCATTTGGTTTGTATTTTGATAACCTATCAAACGAAAGGTTAGATAATGGATCTGGACTCATTTTTCATACATCGTCGCCATCGTGCTAACTTGTCGTACGTGCATTTTGGGCCAAATTGAGTTAAGAACGCCATTTTGTGCAGCTCACAATGCCTCACCTTTTGACCTTCACAGATCCCCAAAATTCGATTTCAATCCTGAGATATTCAACAAAAACCGAAAAAACTCCGTGCATTTTTGTCACTTTACATATGAAAGTAGTTTCAATCTTGTCGTGCTATCTTGTCACTCCATGAAAATTGATGTAAGTGCGACAAAAGGCCAAAGGGATTTCAGGCCAGGAAAGTCAGGATGCGTTTGTCGCACGGACAAGCTAGACTACCGTAAACATTTGTAATTATAACTCGGGACTCCAGCAACCAACTTCAACCAAACTTTGGGACAATGCATAGAATGGTGAGCCAAACAAAACGTGTTTGTTATTGTTTACATTGCGTGCTCTCGTTTTTGTATATTCAAGGTCAAACATTAAAACGCGTTTTTCTCGGAACGTCAAAATGGCGGGTGCGACAAGATAGCACGACGACGTCGACATGTAAGTGAGATCTTTGCTTCGAAAAAGTACATTGAAAACACTTAAGTGGTCATAACTTGATACAGAGTTGCCAGATCTTCGAACTTCTAGACTCGTTTAGCAGGATTCGATTACTTATCCAAGGATATTTTGAATGATGGTTCCGGATATTTTTTAATCTAGTTTTTTTTATACAGATAAGTGAGCTTCAAAATAACACAAACAATATCATTGAAGGGGTCATAAAGGTCAAAACAAATTTAGCAAACCCTGTAAACAAAGTATCTTGATACAATGATACTCCAGAAAATAATCTAGATCCCCAAGATAATATCTGGGCTTTCCGGCTATTTAGCAGCAGAATTGATTACCTTGGTCTAGAGGGGGAAAGGTCTGTCTTTGTTGTTCTGCTCAGCTTTACTGCTGCTCATCTACGCATACGCATTAAGGGCAAAAGTGTAATCAAACCGCTAGAGATACTGAGTGCTAGTAAGATGAACTACCTTTCCGGTGGAGAAGAAAAGTTGCATGCAGCCGGAGGTCGTTCGTTCATCAACCAAAAGCAGATAATAAAACGACAACAGTGAAATGATTAGGAAGAAAGAAGAATGACGCTGCTGTACTCACTTGCAATTTGTCCATTCCGGGCGCAGCAATCCCCAAAGGACGACCCCGGCGAGGAGCACCCCGGTTGATGCGGATGCTGCTGCTGGTGGGTTGTTGCGGCGGCGGTGGGGTGGTGGTGCTGATGATGATGATGATGGTGGGGGTGGTGCGGATGTGGGTGGCAATTTGGGCCAGACGAGGGGGGCCTCGGCTGTTGTTGCTGCACCAGGTGGTGATGTTCCGACGACGGTTGGTTGTGGTGCTGGTGGTGATGGTGGTGGGAGGTCGCCGATGAGGACGCCGACGTCGAGCAGGAACCGTAACTGGCCGCGGTCGAGCCTTGCTGCTGGTGGCAAGTGGCGTCGTAACAGGGCGACTGTTCCCGCGGGGCCACCGTTAGATCATCTTTGGTGAATTTGTTCTCCGGCGAGCTGGCCACTGCGGGGTGGGATGGTTAGAGAAAGAGAAAGAGAGAAAAATGGAAGAAATGGGTGAAAATTGGCCGGTGAGCACCAGATGGGGAGAGGGGTTTTAGGATGTGTCTAGATTATCTTGATAAAAATGTGGAACAACATCGAACAATCTATGAAGAATTTTTCATTATTTGAGCAAGTTTCATTTTATTACGCAGGTTGATTAATTCATAAATACAATTGCTATTCTCAGCATAATCAGGATTATCTTCAAATAAGGTTACTGGATTATTTTAAATTAATTTTCAATAGACTAAAATTAACCCAAGTGAAATGATCATATGTCTGCTGAGCAGTTCTCTAGGATTTCGGTCATTCGATTTTTTTTGTATTTTTTAATCCGACTGAAACTTTTTTGGTGCCTTCGGTATGCCCAAAGAAGCCATTTTGCATCATTAGTTTGTCCATATAATTTTCCATACAAATTCGGCAGCTGTCCATACAAAAATGATGTATGAAAATTCAAAAATCTGTATCTTTTGAAGGAATTTTTGATCGATTTGGTGTCTTCGGCAAAGTTGTAGGTATGGATACGGACTACACTGGAAAATAATACACGGTAAAAAAATTTGGTGATTTTTTATTTAACTTTTATCACTAAAACTTGATTTACAAAAACACTATTTTTTTTTTTTATTTTTGATATGTTTTAGAAGGCATAAAATGCCAACTTTTCAGAAATTTCAGGTTGTGCAAAAATCACTGACCGAGTTATGAATTTTTAATCAATACTGATTTTTCAAAAATCGAAATTTTGGTCGTAAATTTTCAACTTCATTTTTCGATGTAAAATCAAATTTGCAATCAAAAGTACTTTACTGAAATTTTGATAAAGTGCACCGTTTTCAAGTTATAGCCATATTTAAGTGACTTTTTGAAAATAGTCGCAGTTTTCATTTTTAAATTAGTGCACATGTTTGCCCAGTTTTGAAAAAATATTTTTGAAAAGCTTTCTCTATATTTTGCTTATTTGGACTTTGTTGATACGACCTTTAGTTGCTGAGATATTGCAATGCAAAGGTTTAAAAACAGGAAAATTGATGTTTTCTAAGTTTCACCCAAACAACCCACCATTTTCTATCGTCAATATCTCAGCAACTAATGGTCCGATTTTCAATGTTAATATATGAAACATTTGTGAAATTTTCCGATCTCTTCGAAAAAATATTTTTGGAATTTTCAAATCAAGACTAACATTTCACAAAGGCCAAACATTCAATATTACGCCCTTTTAAAATGTTTGTCTTGATTTGAAAATTCCAAAAATATTTTTTTCGAAGAGATCGGAAAATTTCACAATTGTTTCATATATTAACATTGAAAATCGGACCATTAGTTGCTGAGAAATTGACGATAGAAAATGGTGGGTTGTTTGGGTGAAACTTAGAAAACATCAATTTTCCTGTTTTTAAACCTTTGCATTGCAATATCTCAGCAACTAAAGGTCGTATCAACAAAGTCCAAATAAGCAAAATATAGAGAATTTTCTCAGCTTTTCAAAAATATTTTTTCAAAACTGGGCAAACATGTGCACTAATTTAAAAATGAAAAACTGCGACTATTTTCAAAAAGTCACTTAAATATGGCTATAACTTGAAAACGGTGCACTTTATCAAAATTTTAGTAAAGTACTTTTGATTGCAAATTTGATTTTACATCGAAAATGAAGTTGAAAATTTTTACGACCAAAATTTCGATTTTTGAAAAATCAGTATTGATTAAAAATTCATAACTCGGTCAGTGATTTTTGCACAACCTGGAAATTTCTGAAAAGTTGGCATTTTATGTCTTCTAAAACATATCAAAAATAAAAAAATTAAAAATAGTGTTTTTTGTAAATCAAGTTTTAGTGATAAAGTTAAATAAAAAATCACCAAATTTTTTTACCGTGTATTATTTTTCCAGTGTAGTCCGTATCCATACCTACAACTTTGCCGAAGACACCAAATCGATCAAAAATTCCTTCAAAAGATACAGATTTTGAATTTTCATACATCATTTTTGTATGGACAGCTGCCGAATTTGTATGGAAAATTATATGGACAAACTAATGATGCAAAATGGCTTCTTTGGGCATACCGAAGGCACCAAAAAAGTTTCAGCCGGATTAAAAATACAAAAATTAAAATTGAAGAAAAAAGACCGATTTCGTAGAGAATTGCTCTGCTATCTTTGACGATGAAATGAATGAAAGTCTGTTTGAGTTAGTGGGGTAACTAGATCTCATTGGTTTTAACACATAATCTCTTTTATAAGCAATAATTTGTAGTAAATTTGAATAATCAGAAACCTATTCTGCATTGGAAAAAAAATGAGAAAAAATATGAAAGAAAGCCCGATTTCAAACTATTTCATCTTTGACAAAGCTCTAGCATGTTTTGATCTACATGTTTAAATTGTAATTGAGTAATATTAGCATTCTCTTCAAAATTCTATTTTTTATTTTAATTTTATATGTTTTTTCAATTGATAGATTATTGCTTAATTCGTTAAAAAGATCAACTTTTTGGAAGTTTTGTGTTGGCAATTTTTTAATGCAAAGATATAAATCCTTTAGCATTGTAAAAAAACTGAAACATGACAAAAAAAAAACAAAAAAAAAAAAATGCAAACAATGGTACTGTGTGGATAAATCCCGAAATTACCGAGAGTACTTTACTCTAGGTTCATCTTCAAAAAAAATTCATCAATCAAAAAATAAAAAGTACCGGTACCGAGACTCGAACACAAGACCTTCGGCATATTGAACCGTGCCTTTGCCGTATGGGCCACTATGGTTCGGTGACTAAGTGGCCGTCATTTGTCTATATAAGCCAGTCCATATAAGGATGAATTGTTCCAATGAACGAATGAACACGCGAGCGGACTATACAGGATTTTTTTAGGTACTTTTTTCTCGACCCCCTCCGATTTCAATGAAACTTTGTACACATGTTATCCTAGGCATATATAAGCCATTTTTGTGTATATGGAGCTAGTAACACTCGATTATGACATTTGAGAAGGGCGTACGTGTTTTCAATATTTTTGTATTTCGTAATTTAAATATTGCTGTATCTCGAAGCCGTTGCATCGTATCAAAAAAGTGGTCAAAGACAAACTTGTAGGAAATTTGACGAGCTTTCCGAAAAAAAATACACTGATAGAAAAAAACACTCCACTTTTATGATTTTTTTTTATTTTTAAGTTTAAAAGTTAAATTTGTAGGTGAGCCCACGATTTTTTTTTCACTCAAAATTTTCGTGAATATAGCCTAAGATATTACAAAAAGACTCACGAAAAATGCAGGATGGAGCAACTCACCTCAAAAGATACAAAAATCATTTACTGAAACTGTTTTTTTGAAAAGTGCTCTAAACGTATAAATTTTCAAAAGCCAAATACGGGAATCGATTCTCCAGACAATTTTACATAAAAGTCTCCATATTAACCATTGTCCTAAGTTCAATCCTTGTAATGTTACAGCGGTTTTAAAAATAAAAATGTTGAAAAAATAGGTTTTTTGATGGTTTTTGGCAATTTCTATAGGACGGACTTGATTTTTCAGTTTCGAAAATGTTTTTACCGAAAAGCTCGTCCAATTTCCCATAAGTTTGTCTTGGACCACATTTCAATTGGATGTATGGGCTTACAGATATTTTTGAAGGTCCAATAAACCAAATTTCCAGTTTTTGCTTTTTGGGTGTTTTTGAAACCGCCTTGAGTCAGGGGTATTGAAAAACACCCAAAAACCAAGCACTGAAAATTATGGTTTATTGGTCCATTTAAAAAAAAAAAACTCTAGAATTTTATTTTATCACATCGAAAAAATATAATAAAATCTCTTTTATTACTTTTCATAATTTGTTTCAAATCTTTCTGTGTTGTTTCAATATAATCGTTATAATTGATGTTGTTATTCTTTGTAATAAGGTACTCAAATACTACCATTACTTTTCAGGATCTATCAAAGGATGACGGGATAATCATTTTGAGATTTCTAGAATAGACAAGTTTCATTAGTGTTTTAAGCTGTTTAAGTATAACGCAAAATATCCACTCTTCTAATTCTACTTTGATTATTGTCGATGAAAATTATATTGTATGGTACTAATTTATTCAAGTATATCTACAGTTGTAATTCAATCTAGTCTACGTAAGCAGCAGATTCTAAAAGCTTTCAACAATATACACATACTGAATAGTAATATTTTATCTTAAATCATGCATAATTTTACTTCAGGTCATATTTTAAAGCTACTACAAAATTCCTTATCTGTGATATCCACCCAGCTGGATTAGAAGCTTAATGCGCTGCTTTTTCCGCACGATTCGCGGAATCATAATTTTACCATGCCTCGCTGGGAGTCCCAGAACACAGGTTCCAACATTTCCACCCGGGAACTCCAACCTTGCGGGCGGAGGCAGAACGATTTGCCACCGAGTCGTGCGTCGTCGTCATGTTCCATTAGCAATGCTAATGAAGCCGTTTTGTGACAGTTGGGTTGGTTTTTGGCGGTGGTTTTAGTTACTCTCTCTGCTGGTAGCTTAGTACTCAACCGGGCTAGTATACAAGTTTGTCTTTCTCGTTAGGTTATTTGAATAATTTTATAATTTGATTATTATGCCTCGAATGCAAACATTGTGAAAGTGATAACTTTTTGGGAGCGAAATTTTACCCGCAAAGTGATTCCGAGTGTCGGAAATGAGGTCCTGGATTATGTCGGACACGTGCACGGTGACATTCCGCGTGCACGAGCAAAGTTTAATCTTTCGATGTCCCTTGTGGACTACGATTGAGGGTCGTCCTTCGCCCGGTGATGAAAGCTCACGTATTATTATTATGTAATGGAGGTTTTCCCCGAGATAATTAGATTGGTCCATTACCTGTGGTCAGGAAGCCGTCCGGGCTTGTAATCTCACTGAATGTGGGCTTTTCATTTCGGGATCAAGATGGTGAATGGAATGGATTATTGGATGGAGAATTTTCGCGGTTGGATAAGTGACATTATTTTTTAAAGATGTTTCCTTATAATTAATTCACCACAAAATGACTTGACTAAACTCAGCCTATAATTGTAGTTTATGCAGCAAGTTGCAAAAAGAGATTTTTTTCAACACGAGTCGTACATTTATCCAACTAGGTTCACCGAGTTGGATAAATACGACGAGTGTTGAAAAATCAAGTTTTGCAACGAGTTCACATACAACATTTTTGGCAATTCCGAAAAACACCCTTTGAACAGAATTATGGGTCAAATGTCCTTGCTTTTAGTCAATGAATCGTTTAAATCAAAAAAATGTTGAAATGTATAACTATTCCAAAAAAGTGCTGAAATGTTTATCTTTTCAGCATCCATTTCAGTCCTAAAATTAGAACTTTTCAGCATTTATTTTGAAAAGGGTAACTATTCGATTCTGTTATTTTTGGTAGAGAAAAGAAGGCTGTTTCGTCGTTTTAGAATGAGAGGAAAAGTAAGGAGTTTGACGACGGAATTGCAAAAAGATTCTTTATGCACTTTAAATTTTAAGAATAGTTTTATTAGCATTTACCGATATCTCAGAAGAATTCTCGCTTACTTTTTCAAAAGGTCCTATGTACATAGGAAACCCATGGCTTCTCTTGTTTTATTATTTTCTTGTTCCATTTTTAGTATTTTTATTTACTAAAACTAAACAATATAAACTTGTTTAATTTATGTTTGTTTCTGATAGTATTTGGCTTATTCTACCACCTCCTATCATAACCTTTTTAGTTTTTCCATGTTTTTGCTGTCACTTTTTTGGTTTTTGCTTGTTTTTCACATTTTTACTATATAATGACCAGTATTATTAATGGTAAATGCGTAGAGGCGTAGGACATAACAAAAAATACTGAATACAATTTTTCCATAAAATATTGAAAAGGATAGTGAAAAACTGAGATAAGGTTGACCCCAGATAAAGATTTTTTTTGTTTTGAATATATTGAACAACTTCTAACCCTAAAATTTTCTTTAACTCCAAGTGTTCTTCTTTTTTCAATTTTTTTAGACCAAAAAATGTATTTTTCGCAATTTTATGTTAGTATTCGTTTTTATTTTGTTCAAATTCCGTTAAATAGATCAATCACAGCTCCTAAACAACCAAACTAACATGTAAATCAGATCACTTTGGACTAAATACCACCATCCCTGATGATGTAGTCTTAACGATGTGGCATAATACCATCATCATCATCATCCATCCTTGCTCGACATAGCCAGAGGAGGGATTGTGCGACAATTCGCATCCTAACATTATGAGACCGAATCCGGCCTCACCTTTTTCTACTCCCATCGGTCCTCGGCCCATGTTTCCACTCGAAAAAAAGAGAGGAAAACCCCGAACCATGCCTTTGGCGGGGAAATTTCGCTCAACATACACACCAGTGTATCAACATTGATGCAAGGAAAAAGTTTTTGATTTGTTATGCTTGCCAGAGGAAAATCTTTTTTTGTCTTGCGAAAAGTTCTTCCAAAATTTCACGGCCTTCGCGCGTGGAAAAGGTGGTTCCAGCGCTTGTTTGCGGGTTGCTTAGGCAAACAAATGAAGGATCGTTCTTCGGGTAATGGCCCCAGGATGATGGACAAGACCCAACTGGGACGCGTTGTCGAAGTGGGTGATGGATGTGTGAGATGTGTTACTGCTCCGGAGGCAATCAAATGTGTTGCTGTGGCTAATAATGGGGTTTCTTCAGCTGCTCTTCGTAGCGATTCAAATATAATACATAGATTTTGATAAATTTCAAGTTCAAATGCTTTTTTTTGTTTAAATGATAAAAATAAAAAAAAACTAAAAAACAGAAAGCTTACGTTTTTACTTAATTCAAACGATTCACATGACAGGTATTTTGTAAGGATATCTGGCTTAAGCTTTCCACACACGCACAATGCATTCCACACTTGTAAGCTATCTCCGGTGAAAGCACGTTTTGGGCCTGAAGCTGGCTTTTTCGGGGACCAGCATCAATGGCAACGATTTGTGAATACATCAACGGGCAGATGTCCTTGATAGATGGGTCTCTTTTTACGCATTGAAGAAAACGTGTAGAAATAAGTTTTTAATTTTATAGAAGTT
This sequence comes from Culex quinquefasciatus, assembly GCF_015732765.1. Lineage (NCBI taxonomy): Eukaryota > Metazoa > Arthropoda > Insecta > Diptera > Culicidae > Culex > Culex quinquefasciatus. The sequence continues at coordinate 165,649,120 of NC_051862.1, forward strand.
TTGAGGTTATATTTGTTACTTCTACTTTGATATCTCCCATAATATAAATACAGAGGAAACATATCTTTAAGTTCATATACTTCAAATATTTTCCAAATTATAAGATTTCTTCCTTGCGCAAATCGACCTCCATTATGCGTCAGAATTCCAGTCCTTTGAGGGCTGCCACCAGTTCCAGAGAGTTTCGTTTATCTCGAAAAATGGTGAATAAAGTGCGATTCCACCCTTTGACGATGTGGGGATTTGCAAAACTCTATTTCATTTCGGATGGGCCAAGTGTGATGTGAATGAATTAGTTGGAATGTCACAAACCGGGAGGGGTACAACAACTCTGTGGAAAACGTTTCACGGCTGTGTGAGACTAGGTATGTGCTATCAGTATAGGCTGTTGCCGAGACTGACTGAAGTACCATGGCTTTGAAAGGGATTCCTGTGGTTTAGGAGTGGGAGAGTGAAACTGACACGTGTTGAATATAGGGGAACAGCATCTAATTCCAGCGTGCCTCTAATGTTGGCAGGTCAGAACTTTGACAGTCAATTAACGCTAATTAAAAGCGTTTTAAACTGAAGTCGAGTGATAAATAGCTCAATAAGAAGTGAGCAAGCAAGTTTCTATCAAAAGTTTTGCAAAATCAGTTGTTTAAATAGTGAAAACCAGCAAATTGGACGGAATTAGGAGCGAGTGCTTAACCTGCCAAACATACGAGAATTTCCCCTATTTATTTGCATTCCAACTGGTTCGATTTCAATGGAAACTATGTTCTGCTGGATGTTTTGGTTCATTTCCAACAATATCAGTAATCAAAGCTGAAGCTCATGAAAACATTTGCATATTCAATGCAATAACTTTAGAACTTTGATAAATTCTGATAAGTATGAGAATCATTGTTGTTCATAAAAGCTTATTCAAATATCAATTCTGTTCAGCACACTTACTCCGAGTCTTTCACTCTATAGATCTCTATAGGGGAGAGTGGGGAGACTTGATCCCCTTTTTTGTATCGCACATAACTCTGTAAATTTCTCACAAAACTATAAACTTTTTGCATGAAATGAAAGCTTAAACATTCATCTATGTTTGGCTAATAAGGGTATTTCATCAGATGAACTCTTCGAATCATGCCAAGCGTTTTAAAAAAATATTTTAAACCGGCATTTTAAAAATGTTAGGGGTAACTTGATCCCCCTTTCAACATTTTGAAGAAATCTTAAGCAAAATGTTTCTTATTCATCCAAACTTTTAATTTTCTATAAGTTACAGCAATTTCACATAAAACCTGTACGTTTGTGTTCAAAATATAACAAGTTTATTATGTTAAATATTTAAAAACTTAAAATATTATTTTTTAGACCAAAATTAAGCATGTTTACAAAAGCTGGAAATTTTTGTTTACGAAACTTTTGAAAAATGGTTCAAACTGCAGTAAGTTATGTACAACTATACTAAAGGAAACTATGTATGAAAACCCAGCTCAATTAATTAATCTTGAGGCTGATTCCAGTGACTGTAAAAATGCAGGGATCAAGTCTCCCTAAACGCACTTTTTTAAACAATTGATTGTAAAAATAGTATGACGATAAATTTAACATCAAATGCGTAAGGGTTTTGGAGTTGATAAGTTTATCAAAAAATTCATGTATAAAACATATTTTTTTGAATAATTTTTGAGTGTTTTCTATACATATCAACACAAAGAAAAAAAGATCTCTTGGAAGTTTTTTGCAGCTCGTTTTAGAAAAATGTGTGTAACTGAATCTAAACATTTTTTAATTTTTTTCTTTGTTTTCTACAATGAGTTTTAGTTAATTTCGCACGACTTTCTAGAACAAAGCTAATTGTTTTACCCACATACTGACGAGATACAGGCTTGGGATCAAGTGTCCCCGGGGATCAAGTCTCCCCACTCTCCCCTACATATCGACTCGATATTATCGAGTTAATTTACTTTCAAGGAAAACGTTGAACATTGTGCTTGGCTCATCCATAACCTACCATGAAATTCCCGTCAAGTTACGAAACTCCAACCAGAAATCCGGAACAGTGAAAAATATTCCAGCCAATTCACGAACCATTCCAGATATTTCACCGGATTGCACCATGGTACTGAACAAAAAACAGTGGCAGTCAACCAAGCTCAAATCCTGCGAACACCCTTTGTGAACCTTGCGCCGAAAAAAAACGAATCCATTTTTATCCTAACCTCCCTTCTCGTTACCATGCCAACTCATCTTGTAACACATTTTTGGGAGTGGAAACCGCTGCGTTCTGACGGTTGAAATATTCCACAAATTTACATTTCTCACATTTCAAAGCTCGTTTTCTCACTCCTCTGGGATTCGCATCCCGGTGCGAAGGTGAGCGATTCCTGGGTTGAACGATCTGTTTTTCGGTTATGAAATGATGAATAAATGCCCTTGAATTGGGTTTGAAAACAATATTTTTGCAATTCCGTCGTGAAACTACTTACTTTTCTTGTCATTCTTGAACGACGAAATAGCCTACTTTTCTGTACCAATATAGCAACACTTTTCAAAATAAATGCTGAAAAGTTCTACTTTTCAGCACTCAAATGTATGCTGAAAAGTTGAACTTTTCAGTACTTGTTTCGAAAAGTAACACTTTTTAACATTTTTTTGATCTAAACGATTTATTGACAAAATACATGAAAATTTGACATAAAATTTCACTCAGTGTGTGTTTTTTGGAATTGCAAAAAATGTTGTATGGAACTCGTTACAAAACTTGATTTTTTCAGCACTCTTCGTATTTATCCAACTCGGTGAACCTCGTTGGATAAATGTACGACTCGTGCTGAAAAAATCCTCTTTTTGCAACTTGTTGCATAAACTACTATTTTACCACAACTTGGAGGCAGTTTTGTAAATTTCGAAAATAGTTTGAATTGAATCAGCGGTGGTCCATGTCGTGAAATTCCTGTTCGTTATCAATGCTACAATTAATTTTCCAGTTTTTGTGTTTGAATTTGGGTTCATAAAACCCTAAAACACCACTTAAAATAATCGCATTCCATGCCATCACCAAATCCACTCCATTAGCAAATCCATGCGCAATAAAAATTGCAATATCTGCCCCAGATTCGTTAGTCGTACAGTACTCTCCATTAGCCGCTGATGGAATCAAATTTACATCAATTTTACATGTGGATTTTATGGTGCACTCACCAACCCCACAAACCGAAACGTGCTACTGCATACACAACCGAAGTTTTGGGGTCCCAACACAAAACAAGTAACGACGACGACAACCACGAGCGTCGCTGTTGTCATTCTAGCTCGCACCCCCGGGGGGAAAAACTGTATCGACAGCTTCAACACCGAGTAGAAAAGGATAACACGGAAAAATCCTTTGGAAAATCACGTTTTGTGCAGGAACCGTTTGTCAGCAGCGCTGATGTGGCAGCTCCACTGGCGTAGGGTAACGGGTTCAAATTTCGCGTAAATTCTGTTGATTTGGGGGGAAAAAGAAGCTTTTTCCAAAATTGGATTCGCTGCTCCAACTTGCTTCCGAAAAGATCCAATTTTCAAGATTGCAGATTTGTTTGCTGATGTTCGGAGTGCAAACGCACACACTCATACTCAGGCTCCTTATCAGGAGGGGCTACGAAAATCCAATAACCAGTGGAAAATCTACCAGCAAGCGTGCATCGACTCGGAAATGTGCATTACCGCGGAAACTGGGTGCAACATTCAGAGTGGGGAATCCTGTTTGAACCAAACATGTATTGGCAAATATTTGACATAAATATGGATCAAGATATGAAGCACTCGGTTGGAATGTTTCATTTGAGCAGCAATATGTGGTACCTATCAACTGAACATAACTTGTGATGGACTAATTTGTTTGAATTGATATGATCTAATAAAGTTGTCCCAGAAACATAGCGAAGCTGAATTCTAATTAGGAGGGGAATTAATGGCATCGTGATCGCGTTATCTCGGGAATTTTGGGACAGATTAAATAAATGCTTAAATTTTTGATCATTTCAAATTCACAGAAATCGATTTCTATCCAGAGAAATACAACTATATCCGTGTTATGCACTTGTCTTGAAATGATTAACTCAGGTCAGATATGCTTTGTTTTACCCAACCCTCTGGCACCACTGTAAATGGCTAGAACGTTTGACAGTCACCAAAACCTCGAAGAGCCCACGTAGTAGTATTAGTGAAGAGCCCACGTTGTTTATCGTGGGCTCTTCACTAATACTGCTGCGTGGGCTCTGTGAGTGTAGCAGTATTGGTGTTGTCTGTTTGTTTACACCAAATCTTCAAGAAACTTCACTTTTTGTGTGTGCAAATCTGTTACGAAAAAAGGTGGCTGTTGCTTCCGATTGACCGGGAAGATTTGCCGGGTAGTACTGGACCGGGGACTGGCAATCTCCGGCAGGGATTAACCGACCAAGTGCAGAAACATCCGTGATTCCGGTGATTGTGGCGGAGCTGGTCTTTCCGAGCATCCTTCAATTACCTTCTCCGAGGACTGGCCCACTCCCGCATTGTCGACTCGCACAGGGAATCGAAGGAATCGCGTGCTTGTGTAGAATCCGACCTTTTGTGGAATCACAAGAAGTTCATCCCGAAGTGGTTCGAACAAATCTGAACTAACTTGCAAAACCGTCTTCCCGGGCAGACGGTAATAACAAAATTAATAATATTTCAATAACAAATCCTGTTAAAATAACAAAAAGTGTTATTATTTTATCCTGAAGTTCAACTTCAAGAAGAAAAAATAATAACAGTTTCTGATAAAATAACAAAATTTGGTATTGAAGTGATATTATATTGAAAATGTTTAATAACAAGCTAATAAGAGGAAATGTTATACATTTCAAAAACTCTCCTAAAAAAAACGAAGTTGACTTTATAGCTGTCGGCCACCATTGCTAGTACCAACCACTAGTGTCTTCCTTTTATCTACAAGGACTTCGCCGCCCTGGGCTCTTAAGTGTATGAGAGTATGGCACGGAGCGACGGCGCCGAATACCCATATTTACACAAAGAATTTTAGAGCGCCCGCCGCGGGATTCGAACCGGCGACCTCTGGATTGTGAGTCCAATACGCGGTCCAATTGATCCACACGGACGGGACGACTCTCCTAATAACAAAATTTGTTATTCGTTCGGTATACTGACTTAGAAATAAAAATAACCATAAATCGTACAAATGGAAAAGTTTCTAAGTGTCCATAACACAATCTGTTATTATTTTTTCTTTTGTTAAATATGTTTAGATCTTTGGGATAATTTTGACCAATTTCGTCGGGGTAATTATTTTGGCCATGAAATGGGGTCCTTAAGCTAAAATTATTCTGAAAAGTTGAAATTTTGAAATTTGATTTTTTTAATTATTTGATATACCCCCTAAGGGACTTTGCTAAAATTGGCTAGAACTATGGGATAATTTTGACCAATTTCGTCAGGGTTATTATTTTGGCCATGAAATGGGGTCCTTAAGTTAAAATTATTCTAAAAAGTTGAAGTTTTGAAAGTTGATTTTTTTAATTATTTGATATACCCCTTAAGGGACTTTGTTAAAATTGGCTAGAACTATGGGATAATTTTGACCAATTTCATCGGGATCATTATTTTGGCCATGAAATGGGGTCCTTAAGCTAAAATTATTCTTAAAAGTTGAAATTTTGAAAGTTGATTTTTTTAATTATTTGATATACCCCCTAAAGGACTTTGTTTAAAATGGTTAGAACTATGGGATAATTTTGACCAATTTCGTCAGGGTTATTATTTTGGCCATGAAATGGGGTCCTTAAGTTAAAATTATTCTAAAAAGTTGAAGTTTTGAAAGTTGATTTTTTAATTATTTGATATACCCCTTAAGGGACTTTGTTAAAATTGGCTAGAACTATGGGATAATTTTGACCAATTTCATCGGGATCATTATTTTGGCCATGAAATGGGGTCCTTAAGCTAAAATTATTCTTAAAAGTTGAAATTTTGAAAGTTGATTTTTTTAATTATTTGATATACCCCCTAAAGGACTTTGTTTAAAATGGTTAGAACTATGGGATAATTTTGACCAATTTCGTCAGGGTTATTATTTTGGCCATGAAATGGGGTCCTTAAGTTAAAATTATTCTAAAAAGTTGAAGTTTTGAAAGTTGATTTTTTTAATTATTTGATATACCCCTTAAGGGACTTTGTTAAAATTGGCTAGAACTATGGAATAATTTTGACCAATTTCGTCGGGGTCATTATTTTGGCCATGAAATGGGGTCCTTAAGCTAAAATTATTCTAAAAAGTTGAAATTTTGAAAGTAGATTTTTTTAATTATTTGATATACCCCCTAAGGGATTTAACTAAAATTGGCTAGAACTATGAAATAATTTTGACGAATTTCATCGGGGTCATTTATTTCACCATGAAAAGGCATTTCAAGCTAAAATTAATCCGATAAGTTAACTTTTGAGAGTCCTTTTTTTAAATTTTGTTATATTCCCTAACGGAATTGATTTATTTATTGAGAAGTTTTGAAGTGTGAATAACAAAAACTGTTATTATTTTCACAGAGCCAGGAAGTCGGAGCTGACGTTGAAGTTCGAGCTGGAGTGAGACCTCGGAGACTGCATCGGATTCATCTAATTTTCAGCAACTTTTACTTGGAGTCGGAACCTGTGAAGTCGGGTATTTTTGGAGAACTGAAGTCGTCGTTGACGTCATATCCTGCATCCAGAGTCGGAGTTGTCTTCAAAGTATGGATTCAAAGTCGCTTGGAGGTACCCGACTCTGCAGCCCTTACTAGTACAGAGGAGTTATGGCAACTGCAGGTTTATTTGCAAATTACAAATAAACCAAAACAATAACTTTTTTTGTTATGGAGACATACCAGTTCAATAACATTTTTTGTTATTGTGCTGCTCCACCTCTCCGCACAAAATAACAAATCTTGTTATTCCTTCATGATTCCTTCTGTGTTATTGGTTTGTTATTGCAATAACAACATAATAACAGTTTAAGTTATTCTTCGAACAAATCTTTGTTATTGATTTTTGTTATTTTAACAACTAATCCGATCATCCCAATAACATATTTCGATCTTCTCACAATATCAAAAACAGACCTTCCTAAGTTATTTCCGTCTGCTCGGGTTTATCGCAATTTCTCTGGCGGATAGTGTCCTTCGGGAACTTGTGTTTGGAAATCCGTCCCATATCGTTATTTTTTCATGGAAATCATTTCAACACTATGAAACTATGCCTTTTTTTACCACGCGGTTTGTTTATTTTCAAATTTTGAGAGCAAATGCGTTCTTCATCTTCTTTGTTGTGTTCATGTTCGCGTCGAACATTTAGGTTTCATAAACATAGCCGTCGTGACAGAGGGCTGGTTTTACCAGAAAACTTGATACAAGAGAGCACATAGGGATCGAAATATCACTTCAAGCAGAAGATAAATGGTAAACTTACATTACACCGTTAGTTTTTAAGTGGAACATTTTTTGGCGTTTTTTCAGTTTTCTAAAAATTTACATTTGTGTGTTTTTTTATGATTTTTTTTAAATACAGGTACACGTAAACAATAAGGATTTTTTTAAAAAAAATTTTTGCTAAATGTTAAATTTCTAAAATATGGGAATCAAATTGGCTTCTTTTGCTAGAACTCTACACACAAAATATTTCCGAATGTTACATCATTTATGATGTAACACTTTTGCACGTCATTAAACATTTTAATTTAAATTCAATTTGATGTAAATTTGCAACAAATTATACGTAAAAACATGATTTTACGTGTGATTCAACCGTTTACGTCGAATCTCAAGTTTACATCCACTGAGTTTACATGTGATTCATTTTTTCCGTGTCAAGTAAATTCACATATTTGTTTCTGTGTAGGATCAGTGCACAGTGTCCAGAACGCAAAATTAAGTGGACACTGGATTTTACGAAAAAATATGAAGCTTTGGTGTCTTCAGAAGGGTCTTTGCAAACAGAAATGGCTAACTTTCGGTTTGGTTCAAAATTAGGGTGGTTCACGATTAGGGTGATTTTGAAAATCTTACTTTTCAGAAATATTTTTGGGAATTTTTTCGTCTTCTAAAAAGTTGTTAGGCTCCCAATCCAAGCAACATTGTCGTCATTCCTTTGTGGACCATCATTCAGTGAGGTACTCCTGGATTTTAGCTCCTGAAAAGTGCTTAAAAAGTGCAAAAATGCCTCACGGCAAGAAAAAGAGGCGGTCCTCACCAGCAGGATCGGCAGATTTGAAGAAGCTAAAGAATGCCGAAGCGCTACCTGCAAAGCCAGGCAGTTTGAGCAAGGACGCTCAAAAATTGTCTGGAAACCAGTTCGCTACCCTCCCTGTGGACGTGAGCGAGAAAGAAGAATTTGAACGACGGGAAAAGTTGCCACCCATTTTTGTGAAAACATCGTCATCGGATTCGGTGCGAAAATGGCTGACCGGATTTATCAAATCTGGTGCTTTACGAGCTTCCATTCGCTTGTGTGCTGATGGACTCAAAATTCTGCTACCTACCAGAAAGGATTACAACTACGTTCGGGATTTCCTGAACAACACAAAGATCGAATACTACAGCCATGACGATCCAGGTAAACGCCCCATGAAACAGGTCCTCCGAGGCCTGTACGACATGGATGTGAATGTGCTGAAAGAAGAGCTCAAATCTCTGAAGTTGAACGTGATTGAAGTCTTCAAGATGACGAGACACAACAAGGACATCAAGTATCGTGATCAACTGTACCTGGTTCATCTCGAGAAAGGATCGACAACGCCGTCTGAGCTGAAAGCAGTTCGGGCAATTTTCAACATCATCGTGACTTGGGAACGTTATCGTCCAGTGCACCGTGACGTGACGCAATGTTCGAACTGCTTGCAGTTTGGACATGGTGGAAGGAACTGTTTCATCAAGAGTCGTTGTGCAACCTGCGGAGGTGAGCACAAAACTCAAACTTGCGAAACAATCAACGAGAACATCGAAGCGAAATGCTTCAATTGCGGCGGCGACCATTCTACCAAGAATCGAAGCTGCCCAAAACGTGCTGAGTTTGTAAAAATTCGGCAGCAAGCGACGACGAGGCACCAACCAAATCGTCGCAAAACACCACCAGCATACACGGACGTGGATTTTCCTGCTTTGGCGTCACCAGGAGCAGGATCTACTCGAGTGGTTCCTAATCTGCAGCCATTGCCGTTGAATCAGCGGCAAAGAGTTGCAGAGCATACAACACCTCCAGGCTTCAGTCAGCAACCGAGGGAAAACCAACCAACATCAACGGGTGAAGGCAGTAGTGACCTGTTTTCACCACAAGAACTTCTGAACATTTTCATCGAGATGACAACAACTCTGCGTGGGTGCAAAACTCGCCAGGAACAAGTAAGAACTCTTGGAGCATTCATCTTAAAATACAGTTCGTAGTTTACTCGTTCTAGTGATTTTGAATATTTCAATGGATTTATTTTTTTAGTTTTAGGTTAGGATTAGCTGTTAAAGTGTTTTTTTTTCTTTTTTACCCAAATGTATTCAATTCAATGCAATAATGTAAAACAATTTGAAGCAAATAAATAAATGTGATCAGTTAATAATAAAACGAAAAATACAACAAAGATGAAGAGCATTAGGCCATACCACTTATCATGTAAAAGAAATGTAATTATTATAAGAATGTTCAATAAAGACATATTTAATTTAAAAAAAAAAAAAAAAAAAGCAACATTGTCGAAGACACCAAAATTTTATCTCTTAATCTACGCCTTCTACGACCAAAATTAGAGAGAGCATCTGAGCAAACCTTCAAATTCTGTTTTGAACGTAGCAATTCAGGGTTTCAGAGAAAAGTGTTGTTCGGAGCAATTTTAGAGCTTTAAATTTGGGTTTATATGTAAAATTAACATAAAACCTTAAATATGACCAAACATCGTTTTATTGACACTTTGGCTCAATTCTGAAGACAGATTCAAATTCAGCGGGCAAAATTACAAGGTAAAACATATTGGTGGACAATTTAAGATTTTCGTTAGGGTGGTCCCATACACTTTGAAGATATCTCGAGTTTAAAGACAAATACTCGTGGGGTTTTTTCAGCGTTTATATTGCTAGATCTCCTCTTTTGAATGCAATCTGGCGCTTTAAATTTGGCGAGCGTCTTTTTGAGATATTTGAGATTTTAATTTGCATCTTTTTTAGCTTGAAATGGATGTAAAATGGCAGTGGTGAGTTAATTCCTGGTCAATCATATAAAATTAATTAATTTAAAATTCCAAGTCAAATTTACAAAAAAGGTCAAATTAGTTCTGCTGTAAAAAATGAAAATTCATGACATTTTTTGTCAATTATGTTCAAGTCTATTATTTTTTTTACTTGAAAAAATTCTTATTTATTGCAAAATGAACAAAATAAACGTTTATTTCATGCATTCATTGAGTTAGATGAGCAATTCTCTAACAAAACCAGAAATGGATTCAATTTATATTTTTTTATTTGGTTTGAACTTTGTGGGGTCCTTTACAATGATCAAAGATACAATGTCACTGGTTCACCTATACAAGGCCCCATACAATTTTGACTTTTTGAAGGAACTTTCTGACAGATTTGGTGTCTTCGTCAAAGTTGCCGAAAAAAAATAGTTAAAAATTCTCAAAAAAGTGTCCACGTGGTTTTTGGATGGTTCCTTTTCTAAAATATTGTTTTATCTCGTTTTAATCATACTCATTATTCAAATGAAAAATCCTAATTATTGCTTATCACTGCTCTATTTTTTCGCTTTAAGGTTTTTAGAGAATTACCTTGAGCACTTTTTTATCATTTAATCTATACTTTCTTACTTTTCTTGGTTTATGTTTTGACTGAAATTTAGAGTTTTTTAAATAAGTTTTTGAAATTATTTTTATAATTTTCAAAGTATAAAATTGAAAAAAATTACTAAAATAACTTCATGATTCGAATTCCTGCACGCTTCGAAACCCGGACACCTCATCTTTATCAATTATTTGAATATAAGTTTGCACAATAATTATCAAAATTGTGTTATTTGATGTATTCTAACATTAACTTGTATTTCAAATTAGTTTGGACGCTGTAGTCAATGCCAAAAAATTAAGTTAAATAAAAATATAAGTTTACCAAAAATGAGAAACATTTCACTGAAATATTTCAGAGGCGTGCGAAGAACCAGGAAGGCAAAGCAGAAAATTATGGTTCTGATTTCTATAAATTTTAGAAAAATTATATACAATCGCTTTTTTGAGACCTAAAGAATGCCATTCACAGAAAAAAATCAATTCTCGTAATCGTGAATTAAGTTCATGAATGTGAGAACCACGAAGGAATTTATTCATGAGTATGGTGCATTTGCACCATAAACGTGAATATATTCCTTCGTGGTTCTCGCATTCGTGAATTTAATTCACGATTTCGAGAATTGGTTTTTTTCAGTGTTCACTGAAATTTCAATCCAAATTTGTGCGATTCGTAAGAAAAAAAGATTGTCCGGAATTCGAAGCAAAAGTGTCCGGATTTCGAATCAGCTTCTTTCAGTGTCCGGGATTCGAAGCACATCAAGTAATTTTAATTTTAAAATTCTGATGAAAAACTGTTAGAAAAGGCATATTTTGCATGATTTCTCTTAAAATTGACTGTTTAATAAACAGTGTTTATACTACATCTTGATGATATTTATACATTTACAACTTATTACATGATTTTTTGCCAGCTAATACAAAAATAATATGCTACTAAGTTTCCGGATTTCGAATCATGACGTTACAACAATTCCAGAGTTATTTTTTGTATAGGTCTTATAAGCTATTGTGTTTCATAAGCTATATGCCTAATAAAAAAAAGTCGAAAATTGAACATAAACTCAACCACGATCACGATTCTGTCAATCTCCACGTTCTGCCCTCCAATCAATCCAATCACGCGTAATGCCGTAATGCTAACCACCATATGTGTGTGTCTCGTGCAATAATCTGACAGCTCGCCGTTTCCAACTGCCAGCACGAGATTCACTCTCTCTGCTGAACTGCTTTATTCTACATTTAGCTGTTCACTCCGATTTCGCACAGCTGGCACATGCGCTCTTCTCACGCTGCTGTCTTCACTAGACATTATCTCGACAAAAATTCATCTGACAAAAATAAATCGCAAAGTAACGAACTGTCAGTGCTTCGCGGCAGCTAGTCTTGTTTTGCCGCACCGGATTTTCCGCGGAGTCGGTTCCGTCCGCCGCTTTCCGGGTGCACGGGACTTTCGACGAATTGTTTCGAGTGACAGTGACAAATGTGGATAATTTGAAGTTGGTACAGCAGAGAAAGTGTCTTCTTGTTATACAATCTTCATTTTTCAAGTGTACCCAAACTCACAGCAGATGATTCGATCCAAGAGTTTAATCCACGGGGTGAGGGAAGAGTGTAACTCGAGTGCGGGGCACACTTTCGTGGAATGAAGCTCGTCGAGCGCGTCAAAGCGACTTTCAGTCGAGTGGTACTCTAGGTTGAGGAAAAACGGAACGGATTGAGAGTCGCTGTTCAAGCGCCCGAGAAAGGGTTTTAGGGAGCACGAACTGGGAATCTGGAAGTTCAGTGCTGTTTTTTCCTCGGTTTTTGAGATAATTGATTTTGGTTCGGGATTTTCTTTTGAGCGGTACGTGACGGAAATAGTTGAGGTGTTTTTTTAACTTGAAGATTATCTTTCTGTTGAACGTAATTAGTTTCTCAAGAGGACAGGCAAGGATTATAAAGGTGATTGAGTTAGTTTCAGTTTCTGGTTAAATTAAATCAGATTTAAATTAGATGAAACTAGTTTTTATTTATCGGTAAGATAGTAGCTTGACTCATTTTTGAACAAATTTCTACGAGTGCGAGATAATTTGAAATCTAATAGAAAAGACTGTCAAAGTTGCTATTAAACAAAATTACGGTTTTACTCCTGCTGGACATTTGTTATTTTTTTTTAGTGAAAGACTTTGTTAATGTTATGATTTTTGGTTTATTCCAAAATTGTCTTATTGTCTTTATTGTCTATATTTTAAATAAAATTTTCTTATTACGTTGGACAATACATCAAATAAGTTTTCTAAACTGGCTAAAAAGGTGAATAAAAAAATGTCAAAAACATATTTTCAATAGAGCTATTCTCCACCAAACTCGAAAATGAATTTTTCTTATATTTGTCTCAAACTTTGTGGGGGTGGCCATTTTGTGTCATTGATTCACTCATACAAATCTCCATACAATGCTGGCAGCTGCTCATACAAAAACTAACTTAATCCACCAATGTGGTTGGTGCCTTCCTCACTTTTACCAACATTTGGTGATATGATGGGTTTGGACACAATTCTATCTATTTCTCAATAAAAAAAATACACAAATGTCACTCAAGCGGTCAAAACTTGAAACTGAGCGTTGCCAGATCTTCAATGTTTTAGACTCATTGGAAAGGTCTTTCAATTACCTAAACAACGATGGGTCGGATGATGGAGCCGGACATAGTTTACAAACTTTTAAGTTAGACCCGGCTTCAAAAAAGATCATAATTATCACTTAAGTGGTCATATCTCGAGACAGGGTTGCCAGATCTTCAATGTGTTGGACTCATTGGAAGTGTCTTTCGATTACCTAACCAACGATGTGTTGGATGTTGAATCCGGACATAGTTTTCATATAGATAAGTGAGATCCGGCATCAAATTTCCAGCACTCGATTCGCAACTCTGACACTTTTTTAAACGTAACTTTTGAACTACTTATCGGATCTTCAAACAATTCAATAGTGCAGTATGGGGCACCAAACCGGATCGAATGCAACTTGTTTGACTCAAATCGGATCAGCCAGTGCCGAGAAAACTTGGCAAGAATTTTGAGTACCAAGGGGAATACGCACACACATACACACACACACACACAGACATTTGTTCAGTTTTCGATTCTGAGTCGATAGGTATACATGAATATAGGTCTTTGACCTGTTTTTCAAAAGTTCATTTTTAGAGCAGGATTATAGCCTTACCTCAGTGAGGAAGGCAAAATGGTACGTAAATATTCGAAAATCTGTAACTTTTCAAGGAACTTTTTAATTGATTTGGTGTCTTCGTCAAAGTTATTGGTATTAATGAGGACTATTCAGAAAAAAATACGTACACGGAAAAAAAGTATGAACTAAAATTTTGCCGACGATTTTTGTATGAAAAAAATAATGTTGTACTTAAATTTTCTGACCTTATTTTTTAAATTTAAAATTTTCAATCGAAAAGAACTTCACAATTTTTTAGATTGAGTTCACTTTTTTCAAAATATAGCCATTCAATGTTAAATTTTGTACTAAAAATTCTGTTTTTTTTTGTTTTTTAATGGTGCCTATGATTTGTCCATTATTGAAAATATTTTTTTCAAAGAGTTCAGAAAATGTCCTGCAATTTCGTTTAGAAACATTTAAGATTGGACCCCAGATTGCTGAGGATAAAAGAAAAAGAAACAAAAAAAATATTTTCTTAAATCTCACCCAAACAACCTCCATTTTCTATTGTCGATATCTAAGCAACTCACGGTCCGAAATTCAATGTTAAAACATGAAACATTCGTATAATTTTTCGATCTTTTCGAAAACAATATTTTTAATATTTTGAAACAAGAGTAACATTCCAAAGAGCCATACAACCAATATTACGCCTTTTTTAAATGCATAGCATAGCATTGGTGTCTACCCGTAGCTGCTACTTCGTTATTGACCAGGACCCCCAAACATTGCTCCGTGGACCACAGATGAAAAGTAGGAACGAATCATCACCCCTTCGCAATTTTCAAAGGTCCCTATCGTGCTGATCAATACCGACGCCGGCCACGACCAGTAGTAAGACACGGGAAAGTGGATGGGAATGTTAGCCGATACTTGAGTGATGGGACCGCCAAATCGACTGCGTCTCCGACAAAGTATCACATGAGTTTTGAGGGGTTAGTAAGATGGGTATGAGGTCAGGATTCACTGTGGTAGGTGATGCGACCATGAGCAATTTGTTTATCGGTTGAAATTTTAAAAATCTTAGGCAGCCGGCTGCGGAAAGATACCTATCTAGGGATTTAAATATAGTATTCGACCGCGATTCTCCAGAAATTCTCCGTCGGCGTGCCTTCCGATCAACGGTGATGTAGGAAGGGCTTCATTCATTAAAATTATTTTATATCATAAGCCTTAAAACATATCCGTCGACGTGCCTTCCGATCCTCGATGATATGGAAAGGACTTAATCCAGCAATACGACTTGCTTGTCTCAAAAAACAAAAATCGGATCGTTTCTATCGAAAACTATGTAAAGAGAACAAAAATAAAATTCATCGGCCAACGAACGCGCGAACAAAAAATAAATGAAAAAAGAAGAAGAAGAAATCCAATCACCCCATGTACACAAATAGCGACATAAAAGAGACGGAAAATAGCACGAAAAAACAGGACTGAGCGTCCACACAGGCACCGCACTACTCAATATTACGCCTTTTTTAAATGTTTCAAAAACAATGTTTTGAAATGTCTTGATTAACAAATTTTCAAAATATTGAACTATTCGAAAAAAAAAAAATAAAATCCAAGAATGGACCACAGTCATAGCCACTATTTTGTTTAGAAAAAGATACTGATTTTAGGAAATTATTTTTTGTTAAAATGTCATTTTTTCCGTGTACCTTTTTTTTAATAGCCTTCATCAATCAATAAAAAAATCTCTTGAAAAGTTACAGATTTTCGAATATTTACATACCATTTTTGTATGAACAAAAATGGTATGTAAATGGGTCTCGTGGCGCAGGGGTAGCGGCTTCGGCTGCCGATCCCGATGATGCTATGAGACGCGGGTTCGATTCCCGCCTTATCCACTGAGCTTCTATCGGATGGTGAAGTAAAACGTCGGTCCCGGTTTCTCCTGTCTCGTCAGAGGCGCTGGAGCAGAAATCCCACGTTAGAGGATGGCCATGCCCCGGGGGGCGTAGTGCCGTTTTTTTTTGTATGAACAGCTACCAAAATTTAATAGAGATTTGTATGGGTGACCCTATGACACAAAATGGCTTCTTTGGTGATAGGGAAGGCCCCCACAAAATTTTAGCCAAATAACAAAAAATAAAAATGGTCGAAGTCGGCAGATTTCGTAGAGAATTGCTCAATATTTTTTTTCACCGCAAAGGATTTGGTAAAACAACTTTTAAGAATTATCCAAAACAAACAATTGTTTAATTTATTAAGTGTTCAAATGTTCAATTGTTCAATTGTTCAGTTGTTCAATTGTTCAATTGTTCAATTGTTCAATTGTTCAATTGTTCAATTGTTCAATTGTTCAATTGTTCAATTGTTCAATTGTTCAATTGTTCAATTGTTCAATTGTTCAATTGTTCAATTGTTCAATTGTTCAATTGTTCAATTGTTCAATTGTTCAATTGTTCAATTGTTCAATTGTTCAATTGTTCAATTGTTCAATTGTTCAATTGTTCAATTGTTTAATTTTTTTTTTCAGTGGATGTTTTTGAACCTTTCTTTGATGAATGTTATCAATTTAGATTAAATTACGTGACAGTTTAACTATTTTGTTCAAATTTTATTGATTTAATGTTAAAACAGTGCCAAATAAGCGAAAAACTTCAGCTTCAACACTTATTTCCCCTGAGTGCTGATGACGACCATGCAAGATAAAAGAAGGTGCGTTCCTCAAGTTCTGCTTGGCTAGCAACTGAGCAGTTCTCTAGGATTTCGGTCATTCGATTTTTTTTGTATTTTTTAATCCGGCTGAAACTTTTTTGGTGCCTTCGGTATGCCCAAAGAAGCCATTTTGCATCATTAGTTTGTCCATATAATTTTCCATACAAATTCGGCAGCTGTCCATACAAAAATGATGTATGAAAATTCAAAAATCTGTATCTTTTGAAGGAATTTTTGATCGATTTGGTGTCTTCGGCAAAGTTGTAGGTATGGATACGGACTACACTGGAAAAAATAATACACGGTAAAAAAATTTGTTTATTTTTTATTTAACTTTTTACTAAAACTTGATTTACAAAAACACTATTTTTAATTTTTTTTGTTAAATAATCAATTGACATTTTTTTCAATACTGATTTTTACTGAAATTTTGTTAATGTTAAATAGTGCTTTTTGAAAATAGTCGCAGTTTTTCAATTAGTGCACATGTTTGCCCATTTTGTGAAAAGCTGAGAAAATTCTCTATATTTTGCTTATTTGGACTTTGTTGATACGACCTTTAGTTGCTGAGATATTGCAATGCAAAGGTTTAAAAACAGGAAAATTGATGTTTTCTAAGTTTCACCCAAACAACCCACCATTTTCTATCGTCAATATCTCAGCAACTAATGGTCCGATTTTCAATGTTAATATATGAAACATTTGTGAAATTTTCCGATCTCTTCGAAAAAATATTTTGGAATTTTCAAATCAAGACTAACATTTCACAAAGGCCAAACATTCAATATTACGCCCTTTTAAAATGTTTGTCTTGATTTGAAAATTCCAAAAATATTTTTTTCGAAGAGATCGGAAAATTTCACAATTGTTTCATATATTAACATTGAAAATCGGACCATTAGTTGCTGAGATATTGACGATAGAAAATGGTGGGTTGTTTGGGTGAAACTTAGAAAACATCAATTTTCCTGTTTTTAAACCTTTGCATTGCAATATCTCAGCAACTAAAGGTCGTATCAACAAAGTCCAAATAAGCAAAATATAGAGAATTTTCTCAGCTTTTCAAAATATTTTTTCAAAACTGGGCAAACATGTGCACTAATTTAAAAACATGAAAACTGCGACTATTTTCAAAAAGTCACTTAAATATGGCTATAACTTGAAAACGGTGCACTTTATCAAAATTTTAGTAAAGTACTTTTGATTGCAAATTTGATTTTACATCGAAAATGAAGTTGAAAAATTTTACGACCAAAATTTCGATTTTTGAAAAATCAGTATTGATTAAAAATTCATAACTCGGTCAGTGATTTTTGCACAACCTGGAAATTTCTGAAAAGTTGGCATTTTATGTCTTCTAAAACATATCAAAAATAAAAAAATTAAAATAGTGTTTTTTGTAAATCAAGTTTTAGTGATAAAGTTAAATAAAAAATCACCAAATTTTTTTACCGTGTATTATTTTTTCCAGTGTAGTCCGTATCCATACCTACAACTTTGCCGAAGACACCAAATCGATCAAAAATTCCTTCAAAAGATACAGATTTTTGAATTTTCATACATCATTTTTGTATGGACAGCTGCCGAATTTGTATGGAAAATTATATGGACAAACTAATGATGCAAAATGGCTTCTTTGGGCATACCGAAGGCACCAAAAAAGTTTCAGCCGGATTAAAAAATACAAAAATTAAAATTGAAGAAAAAAGACCGATTTCGTAGAGAATTGCTCAGAAGTATATTGACGACGTTTCGGGGGGTGCGAGATCCTTCTCGTCGACGGGTTCTAGAATATCTTCGAGCAGAAGCCACACAACGAATCTTGACTTATCCGTCCCGGGACAGGTTCTCGCCACCGGCATCAACCGCCAACTCTCGAAAGCGGTTTTCGAGAGTTGGCGCACCACATGACGGGGGGTGGAAAACAGGGTAAGCGAAGCAAGTATTGTGGTTCGCTACTTCAAAGAATCATCCGCCGGAACAGGTCGGAACAAGGTTCATTCGTCCTACGAGAAGTCGACAAGAATGAGAACTTTTCAACGGAAAACAAGCGTTGTTTACCCACCGAAGGCAGTGAAGCGGTACAGAAAAAATGGTCTGAACGTTGAGGCTAACACCCGTTGCTGTTTTTTTTTCGGAGAGTTGAAAATCTCAAACCGAGCTAATGAACATTTTTCCCCGGGATTCAAGCTTTGTGTCGTTGACCCACCTGGACCCTTGAACACCTTGAAGCAACTTTTACCTTCTCAGCATTTCTCCCCAAGCCCAACGTTGGAATGCGTTGATTAATAAAGTAGGGAATTTATATTGCAAATATTTCCTCGTTTCCAAATCTGCTTGCTATTCTCAGCACATAAAATACTTCTATCATGGCGTAGAAAACATCGTTACGGTTGGTCTTGCCTCCAAAAAGGTTGCAGAGACGACAACACGTGCAAACGAATCCCTGGTGCAGGTGCTTGTGCTGCATTCTGCAATCAATTTGCACCGGATGCACAATGCAATCAGCAGTTTCGAATTTATACTGTTCAGTGCAGTGTGTGACATGTGTTCTGATTTGTCATAATAGAAGGACAAATGGAGTTTTGCTGGTTCATCGGAGAGAGTGAAGTTTGTTCTGGATTCATTGTGTCGAAGTTTAGAAGTGAGTAGAAGGAAAAGTATTTGTTATTTTATTTCAATAGGATTGATTTGGAAAAAACATGCAAAAATCGATAAGTGACTAAAAAGAGAATGCCATAGAATAACCATCAAATATGCATAATATGAAGACAATAAAGTTAATAAATGTTTCCACGAATTTGATTTACGCCCTCAAAAATAAATCATAAAAATACGAAGAGTTCAAGAGTTTCCACCAATTCTAAGAATTAAAATTCATTTTTTCATGAATTGTATGCAATTTTCATTCATAAAATCATGAATATTTTTCAAGACTACATGCGCACATTGAATGAAAAAATGAGCACTATTCACGTTTACGAGTGTAATCGGTCATGGAAAGTCATGAGTATTTATTTTCGGCTCCTGGATAGTTCGTGCCTAATTATCATAGCAAAAAAATCTTAAAATAAAAATCGCGATATTCACGTTTTCATGATACGATATTCATGAATTCCAGAATACTTTTTTTTCCGTGTAAAAAATCTCAAAATGGTTCAAAATCTAAATAGAAAAAAACACAGAGAACAACATTTTATTTTAAGGTGAAACGGGAAGGCAGCGCCATGTTGACACCACGACTCGAGTTTTTGGAAGCACCTTTAAGGAAAATTGCTTAACTTACGATATCCTGGTTTTTTGCAGACGCTAAATAGGTCGATAGCAACCAATCTGTCGAGACCAGAAATTGATTTCAGTTAAAAAGCAGATGTCCAAGAACTGGCGTCCCGTTTTACCTTAACGCTTTCAGGCTTGATTTTTTATAGTTATCGTTTTTTTTAATTTGTTTGAAGAATCCAAAAGAGCCATATTTAAGACTAAATTTGAAAAATGTCAATATTGAAGGCGATTTTTCACTTTTTGATACCATTTTAAATAATTGCCTGGAAAATTGAGAAAATCGAAATAAAATTACGGTTAAGAAGCAAAAATTAGTGATGATTTAATTTGACCCAAAATTAAAAATTGAAAATGCAATGATGTTTATTCCTCTTATCAATTGCCATTGAGATTGGAGTGCTAGGCTAGACTATACTTCACCCTATTACGAGACATTTCCCCTCAATGAAACCGATCGATATTGCATATCTAGAAGCAAATGATTGAATATTTTATCAATTGCAGCTGTTGAGTTCCCTGCCACTTATTTATTTCACTTATATTCTCTTTGCTGCATACGACTGACAAACTTCAGCATCGTAATCCATTTCTCTTTTTCGCAGTGAATAAATTAAACAACTATCTTCGTTCAGTTGCAGCAAACGTCCAGAATGAAAAATAATCTGTTGCATCGTTTGCAAGGAAGCTACCTGTCCGCACTGCCGCTGCTGTTCCTCCTCTCCGCAACACCAGCTGTGTCCTCGTCGGACTGGTGGCAGGACACGGTCTTCTACCAGATCTACCCGCGTTCCTTCATGGACAGCGACGGCGACGGGGTGGGGGATTTGCGCGGGATTACCTCAAGGTTGGGGCACCTGGCGGACGCGGGCATTGGAGCGACGTGGATGTCGCCGATATTCAAGTCTCCCATGGTGGACTTTGGGTACGACATTGAGGACTATATGGCGATTCAGCCGGAATATGGAAGTATGGAGGACTTTGACGCGCTGATGGAGGAAGCGAACCGGTTGGGGATTCGGGTGGTGCTGGATTTCGTACCGAACCATAGCAGCGATCGGTGCGAGTGGTTTCGGCGGTCGGCGGCGAGGGAGCCCGGGTATGAGGACTTTTACGTGTGGCACGATGGGAAGGAGAATCCGGACGGGGGGCAGCCGTTGGTGCCGAATAATTGGGTGGGTGATTTTCCTAGAAGGTCGTGGTTGATTTGAGTAAAGATCTTTGTTATTCACAGCAATCGGTGTTCTACGGATCAGCGTGGACGTTCCATCCGGGTCGAGGTCAGTACTATCTGCATCAGTTCACCAAGGAGCAACCGGATCTGAACTTCCGCAACCCAGCCGTGGTAGAGCGAATGAAGGACGTGATGCGGTTCTGGTTGGGCAAGGGTGTGGCGGGTTTTCGGGTGGACGCCGTGAACCACCTCTTTGAAGTGGAGGACTTTCGCGATGAGCCGGTGACCGGAACCGATCCAGATCCACTGTCGTACGGCTTTACCCATCACTACTACACAAAAGATTTGCCGGAGGTGTACGACATGGTGTACCAGTGGCGTTCCCTCTTGGACGCCTGGACGCAGGATCACGGTGGTCCAACCCGTATCATGATGACCGAAGCGTACGCCAACATAACCTTCACCATGAAGTACTACCGATCGGAGGACGGGTCAAGGGTAGGATCACACATGCCCTTCAACTTCCTCCTTATTACCGACCTTAATCAAGCTTCTACGGCGCAAGACTTTGTGTTTACGATCAACAAGTGGCTGACTTACATGCCACGGGATCAGCAAGCCAACTGGGTCATTGGGAACCACGATCAACCGCGTGTTGGGTCGCGGTACGGAGTTGACCGCATCGACGCGATCAACACACTGTTGATGACTCTACCTGGCATCGCCGTCACGTACTATGGTGAGGAGATCGGCATGGTAGACTACAAGAACGTGTCCGGGGTTGAAACGGCGGGATCGGATGTTTTCATCGATTTCTCTCGGGATCCGGAGCGGACTCCGTTTCAGTGGAATGATGGGAAGAACGCGGGATTCTCAAGTGGGGAAAGTACGTGGCTTTCGGTGAATCCCAACTATGTTGATTTGAATCTCGAAAAGCAGAAGCAAGCGGAGCGGAGTCACTACAAAACCTACCAGGAGTTGGTGAAGCTGAGAAAGCACGAGACGTTCCGGAAGGGATCGATCCAAATGATTCCGTACAACGAGCAGGTGGTGATATTCGTTAGGTAATTCTTGATGCAAACATAATATTGATTTCGCTCAACCTAAATCTCTTTCTCAGGGAACTCCCCGGCCATCCAACGTTCGTAACCGTCCTCAACCTGGGTCCCCGTGAGCAACAGCTGGATCTTTCGATATTCACGCGACTGTCAGCAGAGCTGAACGTGGCCGTGGCGTCCTCCCGGTCCAACTTTCGCGCCGGGTAAGTGTGCATAATTGGTAGCTATCACCTGTCCAATAAAATCATGTCGCCTCGTTCGTCACGACTTGCAAGTGATTAGTGGCGCTGTCAATCAACGCCAATTATCTGGTGGCACTTGTCCAAGTGGAAGGTGCGACGTCCACTTGAATGGATTTGTTTTTTTTCGTTTTGTTGTAAAATTAATTCTACTGAGGGATGCTGGTCGCTGCTTGCATTGCAGATAAGACCGCGCTCCCCGCGGTTTGATAAGAGAAAATATTTTTATTATTGAATTTCAACAACAAACGCATTGGACGCTATATGGACGGGCGCGGTGTTCTTGAATCTGCATTATTAAATGAAAAATCATTTAGAGTCCAACTGGTTGCAAACAACTCTCTGAAGCGTAATATCGTAAATATAAAACAGGAAATCACCAGGGGAGGAAGGATGCGTGGACATACCGTACCAACGCTCCGAATCAGTTATGGTGTGGTGTTTAAGTGTAAATTTGACAAAATTTATTTAATTTTTTTATTATTTTATTATTTTAAAAAATGTAGTGAATTTAAATGAAGAATCTTATTGTTTTTTTCTAACTCGCCTTTAAACCCACCGCGTCCTCCGAGGTGCCACCAATCGACACCGGTCCCAATAAATCCCCCGGCGGGCGAGATGAAGACATTGATGAATTATTCATTGAGTTTATAAATAATTCGTTTATTTTGCTTTCCGGCTTGCGATTGTCTGTTTGACTTTTATTATTTCTTTTCTTTGCGTTTATTTTCTCCCCGAACAGAGATGCGGTTCAGCGAGATCGGCTGACGCTGGGAGCGTTTGATTCATTGGTTCTGCAGGAAAGGTACGTAGAGTGATGGATTCGGGATCGGGATGATAATAAAGATGATGATTGGGCAAGAGATGGTTATGTCGGCGGTGAAGAGCTTTTACGTTTCAACAAGTGCCATTGGGTATAATGAGCTTTTTTTTAAAACATTTTCTCTTAGTTGTGTGTAATTAGTAAATTATTGATTTTAGAACAGTTTAGAATAACAGGTAACCCTTTTATGTAAAATGTCATTTCATTTAACGCAATACTACATCCCAAATAGTGTCTTGATATTTCACATTGTCTAGTTTTTGCCGTGTTGAGTTGTGTGTGAAGGTCAAACTAAAGAAACTTGCGCTGGTAGTTTTATAACATCATGCTGGGTTGTTGACATACCTGGAAAGAGAATTGAGAGAAAAAAGAGTGTTATTTTAGAATAAATAAATTATTTTCATTAAAATTTCAAAAGGTGGGCAAGCGATATCAACATTGAAAAGTAATGGAAACATTAGAATAGTACACAATAAAAATAATACTTCTTCAAATTTTGTTTTGTTCGGTTCTCTTCAAAGAGTTGAAAATTCGCATCGGATTTTTATCTTTTTTTAAATTTACCAAATTACTTATGCCAAAATCTAAAAGCATTGTAGTTGTTTTCAATCGATTATATTGTAATATATTATAATAAAGTAAAGTTTACCTCCTAACAAATCAAATGTTCTTACATTTTTTGATTTTTTCTTCACAAAAATCCTGTTAACAATAATCATTTTTAAAAGTGATAAAGATTTTTATTTGTTTAGATTTTTTTACAAGGGCACATGGAGGTGGCAGCCTATATCGCCAAGAGAAAAGGTCAAAATTTTGAGGGGGCAAAAGGTCCCTTCCCCTCCTTAGACGGTGTCCCTGTGTGCAATCATAAGGGGATGATTATCCAAAGTTTCGATTATTCGAAGTATTTTGTGGGACTTTTGATAATCAATTCATGTCCAAGATTATTTATTTTCTTTCTTTTAACATTACATTTGATTCCCCCCCCCCCAAGTGTCCACGTGGTTTATGGATGGTCCCCTACCAACTCAAACGAAATCGGAAAAAGTTGCCCCGACCCTTCTTCGATTTGCGTGAAACTTTGTCCTAAGAGGTAACTTTTGTCCCTGATCACGAATCCGAGGTCCGTTTTTTGTTAACTCGTGACGGAGGGGCGGTACGACCCCTTCCATTTTTGAACATGCGAAAAAAGAGGTGTTTTTCAATGATTTTCAGCCTGAAACAGTGATGAGATAGAAATTTGGTTTGATGGCGTACTCAGAATTCCGAAAAAACATACTTTTCATCGAAAAAAAAAACTAAAAAAGTTTTAAAAATTCTCTCATTTTCCCCTTAGGATAAAGTTTCACGCAAATCGAAGAGGGGTCGGGCAACTGCTGTGTGAGTTGGTGGAGAAATACCCATTTCCTATTTAATTACAAAATATTATGTTTTAATATTCTACCAACGTTGGGCGGTGTATGATCAAGAAGGTTAAAGCTTCCAGAAATCAAGGCTTTTTTGGCCACCATAATGGATTTTAAAATTCTTAGCCACTTTTGCGTCGTTTAGGGACAAGACAAAGAAATATTTCTTTTTTTTTATGGTAAAACTAATCGATTCTGGGGTGGACTAAACATTTCTTAGTTTACGATATTAAAAAAAAAGTTTTTTTTACGCTAACAGTGGAACAGTGATAATGTTCACAAAAAATATTGTCTTTATAAAGTATTTACACTAAACATTCTAATTATGTGTAAGGGGACCTACGTTTTACTTCCGCATCCGATGGAAGGCAACATTTAAACAATTAGATAAATATAGTGTTTTAGAGAATAAAGTTGATCCCGCTTAAAGTTTTTTTGAACATTTGGAACATCCTTCGAAACAAAAAAAACCGCTATAAAAATAATATCTTAACAATGCCTCCCTTACAAACATTCCCCGCAATTTTCCATTAAAGCACTGGCTGTTTTACATACGCGGTAAAATTTACAAACGAGATCCGCGTAACTCTGTTTGCGTTTTCATTTACGAGCGAGTCCTTTCCATTGCCGGCCCCATAAACCATCACCACCGTCAAATATTAATGCCTCAATTAATATTCACTTGACTCCCCGCTGGTTGCCCTCGGCGTTCCAAGGTTCAACGTTCCTTTTTTGAAGTAAAATTTTAAGATGAACTTTAAGACCTTACGCGGCTGGATCTTTTCTTTACTGCCACCTTTTTATCGTAGTAAATGAACCCAAAATGTGCTAATTTAAATGTAAAAGCTACCCGTAACATAATTACTACCACTCAACAACAAGTACGACCCAACCCCCACCAAAACCCGCCTCATTTTCGATCGCACATGGGGTGGCAAGTGATTTTCCGTGTAATTTTTTCTCGTTTTTCTTCTCGTCTATATTTTCCCGGATTTTTTCCCGCACTTCCAGTGAAAGCCACCTCCGGCTGCCGTTTGGAGTGTCCCTTCCGGTGGGTCGACTGTGGGGCGGTTCGGGCGTGACCTCCCGCCAGCTGGGCGTAGGGGACGTGGCCCTAATTGCGTCGATATTAATTGCACTGGGCGCGCTCGGCGGTGGCTGCTGTATTCATTTTGGCATGCGCCGTCAAAAGGCAAACCAACCGCAGGTTGAGTCCGAGAAGCAGCGAAAGTTTGGAGGTGCGTGGCGCGGTGCAGCGAGGTCACTTTCGGTGGGGTGAGCAGGTGGAACGTATCGACAAGGATGATGACGGAGAGGATGGTTTTATCCATTGCTAGACATTGTCTTGGACATTTTGAGGAGCAAACCTATTGGAAGATATACCCAGAGCAAAAAAAAAAGTTCTTAGCATAACTATACTCAGGAATCTCTCATTAGGTTTAAGATACACGTAGGTATATAATAAAAAAATGAAATTAAATGAATTATTTTTGTTTCACTATATCACCAAATTCAGTCCCGGTAGTTAGGTGGTTTAAGAGTTCGCACTGCTTTAAACGACCCATTACATAGCGGTAGAGAACCGGTGGTCAAATTCTTTGAAGGATCTTTGATCTGTACTTCGATTTCCAGTCCTTAACAGCAAATCTACGGTATGTTTTTTTTTTATTGTTTCTTGATGATTCCCTTCGTTTTTTGTTCGCATTCTATTTTTAATTCTTTAGTCCAAATTCCACAGGGACCGACCGGGATTTGATCCCTGAACCTTCTGCTCATGAGACAGAAGCCAACGATTATGCCACGGAGATAGGAAGGGGTTAGAGAGAATTCTGCATAAAACTATCTTTTATAATAAAGCGTAAAATTTCTTTTTCTGTTATCACTTGCTTTTTATGTTATTTAACGTATTGCCTTATTATTAATTTTTCAAGCCTCATTGTTTCATAGGAAAATTGTATAAAGTTGTTTTTTTTTCTGATAAGACTGGCACAAAAAATTAAAAAAATCAAAATCGATCCAAAAAATCAGGGAGCAAAAACACTTTTTTTTGAAAAACTACAAAATCTCAATGGAAATTTAAGACAATTAGTAAGTGTGCAATTGAAAATGCATTTGCATTCAGTAATATTTTGAATATTTGATTTTTTTGTTTCCGTCCAATCTTACATTTTTTGAAAACCAATAATTGTAAAACAGCTGAACTAGTGTAAAATGCATTTTAAAACAATTTTTTTATCGAAATATTGAAACTATGGCTTGTTATTTAAATTTATTAATGATTTTATTATTTATTATCATATAACATATTTTGAAAAATTGTAAATTCCTTCGACACGGAAATGATGAATCACATAGGCTAAATCACACGTAGAATCATGTTTTGACGTATGATTTGCTGTAAATTTACATAAAAATGCTTTTAAATTGAAGTGTTAAATGACTTGCAAAAGTATTACATGATGCAACGTTTGATTTTTTTGGGTTTAGACATCTCTAGCAGTGTGTGACAAGTTGCTTTGGTTTTATTTTATGTTTTTTAAATTTATTTACATTTTCTTAAATGAATAAATGAATTCCTTATGGGAACAAAACTTTATATAGTGATGGTTAAATATTTTTGGATTGTCATGCAATTTATTGAAACAATAAAAAATTAAGCTTGAAATAAAATTTCTTGGTTAGGGGAACTATACCCTTTATCAGCCTGTTTTTATTATAGGCCTATCAGCATTTCGATCATGGATTACAGCTTTCATAAAGTGTTTTTGACTGTTTCAAAGCAATAAATAGCTCAAATAAAAGTAAGCAAACAACTCTCCATTGTTGATATTGATGTTGATTATAGTGGAAAACGGTAAAAGTGATGAGATTGGGTCGAACGGCTTAGAGTGATTGAAATGGGTATATTTCCCCTAATAAGAAGTGTCATTTTTTTTATTAAAAAAAAAATGGTTCAAAAAATGTTTCTTCGCAAAAGTTTTCCACCTTTTGTGATATTCTTGAAATAATTATCTGATTATCTGTTATTCGATGTAATTTTATCTAAACTTATTTTGAATTTGTGAAATTTCACATTGAAAGATGTAAATTTACAATTTTGTGAGGTATCATTACACTTTTTTTTGTACCACGTAATCTGTACGAATTCCTTGATGTAATATTCAATAATAGTGAGGTAAATGCATAGTTTTGATAAGGGCCGCTGAGTCAATGTAAAAAAAAACATTTTTATATTACATTTGAGCATGGGTTCTTGGGTACATTAGTTGCGTTCGAAAAAAAAGTTTTTCTATGAAAATAGTTGCCTTCTCAATATAAAGAAGAAGAATTCATAGAATTAATGACATAGCACTACACTAAACAAACTTCTGCTTGTGAAGATTTTTGAAGACTTTAACTCCAACTCCGGCTCTAGCATTTTAAAATTAGCTGACTTCGACTTCAAATCCATATGACACATTCCGCCGTGACGTTGCAACGCTTTGACTTTTCTTTTTTCAGTATTTCGGCTGTAACTCAATAATTACATCAAAAAGGTACATATGTTATTACAGATTCGGAAAGAACATTAAATTTCCTATAAGAAACAATGTTCAAACATTATTTTAAGTAAATATTCTATTTTTGAGAGGGGAATAGGTAGCGTGACGTTGCAACGCGTGACTTTTTCTCAATCCTGACCCAATTCATGTTTCGCCATTAACTCTGCTCTGTTAAACGACAAATTTGGAGTTCTTCTTCCATTTTTAGTGTAAAATTGGCCAACAAATCGAATGCAATCATTAGTTTTTCGAAAAAAACTAAACCTCGATTTTTAAAGACCACTTACATTTCGTGACGTTGCAACGCTCTGTTTTTAAAAACAGGGTTTTTCGTTGCGTTGCAACGTCACGAAATTATATTTTCAAAATAAATCATAGTTTTTTGTTAGTTTTATAATTGAAGATTAAAATTTTATTATAAGACATTAATAGACAATACAAGGACATGTAAATTGATTGGCCCGCCCATGTTAGACCCCCCCCCCTTCCCCCTATACCGCTTTCACAGTAGCAGTAAGATTTTCGAAGTTTTCCAAAGCGTTTTCAAAGTATTTTTTTTTTGTATTATTCCATTATCACGAAGGACCCCCCCCACTCTCCCGTCTTCTATCCATGTAACGGGACGACCATGCATTACGTAACGTCGTAATATCAAGAGGGAGGGGGAGGGTTCGAGGATTTATACAAAAAAAGTGTATCGGAAATATATTACCAGGGGCTGGAGGGGGTCTAATAATATAAATGTTTTGTTACGTAATGTAAGAACGCTCCCTTAATATGTTAATGGTTTGGGCAATTCACAAAACACATGGATGTTTTAGAAGAGAGGTAAGGAGCTTCAAGTTTTCA
Organism: Culex quinquefasciatus; assembly: GCF_015732765.1. Taxonomy (NCBI): domain Eukaryota; kingdom Metazoa; phylum Arthropoda; class Insecta; order Diptera; family Culicidae; genus Culex; species Culex quinquefasciatus. Next base: position 165,678,162 of record NC_051862.1, read on the forward strand.
GGAGAGCTGAAATTTATAGATAAAGTGCCCATATTTGTTAATGGCCCCTAAGGGGTGATATGCAAACAACGTAACTGATTAGGTTGACTCTAGTGCTTTCTAAAATAAATTTGAGGAAATAATAGAACTGTTTACCTGCGCAACATAACATTTTTAATTGCGAACAACTAAACGTTGCATACAACTTATTTAAGTAAGGGTTCGTCCAACAACAGAGTGACAAAAGTTTAAAAAAAACAATCGAATCACGTGATTTTTATTGTTTAATGAATTTCACTGTAACTTACAAAAGGCTGTGGGATAAAAAAAATCGTTGCCTTGTATTAGAATAAACCCTCACGTAAATCAGTTTATCATAAAGGGGCCATCCAGTAACCACGTGATTACTTTTTTGAAAGTTTAAGAACTTCGGTCTAGTTTGATTTATTCAACAAGTTTCATAAAATACTTTTTTTTTTAGTTGTATACAAACTTATGTGACGGAATTTGTGAATGACCCGTGTACAATTCTTCTGTAAATATGCTCGGAAACATTATATAAAAAATATATAATATTTAGTATCCTTTTATCTTCAACAGCCAACTACGCATACACCTTTTTTGCCATGTGACCAATATGATTTAAAATTTCGTGACGTTGCAACGCAAACTTAAACCTGTTGTAACTTTGGATCTAGACAAGCAATTTAGTCGCTCTAGGTTGCATTTGAAAGCTCTTTCCAAGTAGAAAGAGCATCCGAAATATCAAAATGATTGAATGTTTAGTTTTTAGTTGACATAAACATATGTCCCTTTTTTGTGACGTTGCAACGCAATAAAATGGTAAACTTACACTAGTTTGAAAAAATACTTAACTTAAGATAAACTGCAAATCCATGACATTTCCGTTTAGTACAACTAAAAACCTACAAAATGCAATCAAAAGAATAATTTTTGGATTTTGTTTCGCTGAAAACCAGGAATTTTTAGAAAAATGTTTTAAAACGATGATTTTATCACGAATTGATGCTTAACTTAACCAACTTGTACAAAATGATATTCAAATGATTAATTAATGAAAATCATGATTTTTGAAGCTTCAAGTAGTCTTGAATCGAAGAAAAATATCCAAATAGCTCATACACGCTTTTCAAAATTTCATCCTAAGGTGTACATTGCCGGAGAATGTGTCATATAAAGATCCAACTACACTGAAGGTAAAGTAAGCTGAAAGTTAATTTAAAAATAAAAATAAACAAAAAAGTTGAAAAATGTTTCAAATTTCAACTACTGCTTTATCAAAAAAAAAAAAAAAAACGATTTCAACGTTATCGTGCCATCACGCTTTTGGATGTTTCGAGAAAATCGCGTTTTAATGTTTGAAAACTAGAGCACGCAGTGTAAACAATAACAAACACGCTTTATTTGGCTGACCATTCTGTGCATCGTCCTGAATTTTGGTTGATTTTGATTGCCGGTGTAGCTATAATTACAAATGTTTCCGGTAGTTGGGCATGTACATGTGTCAAACGCGTTCTGACCTAAAATCTCTTTGGCCAGTTGTCACATTTACATCAATTTTTAGGGTGTGTCAGGACAACAGCGTTTTTTTCCCGGTTTTTGTTTAATATCTCAGTTTTTAAATCGATTTTTTGTTGGTAAAGCATTAAGAGCTGCAAAAAATGGCGTTAATTCACTTGATTCGACCCAAAATCGACGTGCGACAAGATAGCACGATCTCGACGATTTGCTGAGATATCTTATTAATAATATTTGGGCTACAAAATAGCAATCTCCCCAGAGGACAATAAAAAATTGAGCACTTTAGACCATATTTTTGTGGCATCATTTAAATATGGTAATTGCGACCGTTTCAGCTCCATCCCTAGCTATTTATCGACCTTTTCCGGGGCCTGTTTTTATCTCAGAACAATTTCGTTGGCTCTTTGCACTCATTTTTTCTCCTTCGTGCGATGTGAAAACGATAATTGACTTTCCAGCTTTTGTTTCAGGCTGGGTGGAAATCGGTGCGGTGAATTTCGGCCCCGCGGCTGATCCACCTTCTTTTTCGCTGCGCAAAGAAACATTTTGGCGAAAGGGCCTTTTTCGTTCTTTGTTTGCGAAAACCCCTAATTTGAAAGTAATTTTGTGTAAACAATGCCAGAGCCTTGCGATGGCTAGTGAACAACCAAAAAAGGTCTTTGCTTTGTACATTGCAAAATTTGGCAATAAATTCAATCACGCTTTCAAATGAGTCGCTTTTGTACCCGAAGAATAAAAAAAATCTTATCGGTCCAATATCCAGCTCTACGTTTGATAACGACCATCGCCGTTAAACGAGTGCCAATCAATCATCGATCGATACTGTGAGCTTCAACAACTAATGAGATTAGAACGTCGGGGGGTGTTTTTTTGGGCAAGGGGTTAGATTATTTTTAACAATCCAATGCGCGATATGACTAATTTTGACCGTGATAAGGTGCCACAATTATGGTGGTTTTATTTTTTATTTAGTGATAACGGGATATTAGGAACTTTGGTGGAAAACTTACTAGAATAGACATTTCGAATAAAATATCAGAATGGTTTTAGGAAGATTTTATTTAACGGCTATTAAGACACTTTAAATTGTAAAATGCTAGTTGTGATTCATAAATATTTCATCTTGAGATAAGATTAAATGAGTAATACGCTTGTCCTGCGAACTTGGAGCTGCTGTTTTTCAATGAAGTCAGCTTAAACGTAGACTGATTTATCTGAAACGTACAATCTGGGAATTTTTTTTTCTCGAAAATTTCACAGCCAAAATGGATTATCGCGAAAGATTGCCCGGTGGCGTGACCTAAGGAGGCAATAATGGTTTTCTAACGTCTACAATCTACATTGGCACGTGATTGTTTATGAAGTGTGCTGTTTTATTACCTTCATATTGTCGTTATTGTGCTGTCTTGTCGCACGTGCATTTTGGGTCAAATCGAGTTATGAACGTCATTTTGTGCAACTCACAATGTCTCACCTTTTAACCATCTCATATTTGATCTCAATCCTGAGGTATTCAATAAAATAGAAATGACTCCTTGCAGATAATAATACTGTGACCAAAGGGATTCCAGGTTAGGACGCATTTGACACACGTACATGCCCGACTACCGTATACATTTTTAATGATAACTTGAGACTCGGGCAACCAAATTAAACAAACGTCGGGACAATGCACAAAATGGTTAGCAAACAAAATGTGTTTGTTATTGTTTACATTACGTGCCCTAGTTTGTGTTTATTCAAACTTTACAGCTCGGAATGCTAAAAGGGACGTAAGGCAAGATAGCACGACAACGTCGTATAAAGCCCTGTCCCAAGGTAAGAGCTCCTGAATGAATCTAATCAAACTAGGACTGCACGTAAATTTGAATGAAAATGACTCTCAGAGCTGTCTCCGTCGACTTGAAGTCAGGTGAATAGTAAAGGTTGAAGATCTACAACGGTTCTACCATCTCCAAATGGTTTTCCGCAAACTTGAAATCTGAACTTTGAACTCGTTTTAAAATCCGGTTCTTGCACCGCCAAATTGACGCAATCACTACAAAGCGTCTTATCCAACGAGTTCATAGCAGCGATTTAAGCGATTGTTTGCCCGCAATCCGACTCGCGCACACACGCAAGTACCGCAGGATTACTTTTTGTAAGCCGGAATCGAGACTTAGTCGCTGATTAGGGCTGATAAGCCGGCGTCTACGATATAAAAGTGCCACTACGAGACGTTTGGAAGGTTAATCGTTGTGAATCGGTTGTACAGACTGTGCAGTGCTGTATTGTGTTCGAAAAAGAAGAAGTGAAGTGGTTGGGATCATGCGCGGAGTGGTCCTTGCGACGTTGGCGACCGTCGTGTTGGCGCACGGATTGAGCGTCCGGAACGACGATGGTCACGATCATGGGGAGTCGGACTGGTGGGAAGGTGGAGTGTTTTACCAGATTTATCCGAGGTCGTTCAAAGACAGTGACGGGGATGGTGTTGGTGATATCAAGGGAATTACGGAGCAGTTGGACCACTTGAAGGATCTGGGTGTGGATGGAGTGTGGTTTAGTCCGCTGTTCAAGTCACCGATGGCGGACTTTGGGTACGACATTTCCGACTTCCGGGATGTGGATCCGATCTTTGGTACGATGGAAGATTTGGACGCGTTGTTGGCGAAATCGAAGGAGATTGGAGTGAAGGTTATTCTGGACTTTGTACCGAATCATAGCAGTGATGAGCACGAGTGGTTCGAGAAGGCAAAGCAGGGTGATCCAAAGTACAGGGACTATTACGTGTGGCGTGAAGGACGTCGGATCGGTATGGAGTATATGCCGCCGACCAATTGGGTTGCGGTGTTCCACACCCCGGCTTGGACGAAGCTTGACGGTGAAACTCACTACTACCTGCATCAGTTCGATAAGAAGCAGCCAGACCTGAACTATCGCAATGCTGAGGTCAAGAAGGAAATGGATGATATGATTAGGTTTTGGCTGGATAAGGGCGTTGACGGGTTCCGGATTGATGCGATCAACCACGTTTACGAGGATCCGGACTTCCAAGATGAAGCTATCATCGATGAGAATCTTCCACCGTCTTATGGAAACATGTATCATAATCTTACTAAGGATTTGGTACGTAACTTCTTGAGTGTATTAGACGTTCATAACTAAACTTGTACCTTCTGCAGGAAGAAAACTACGAAATAATCTACTCTTGGCGCGAAATTTTCGATTCGTACAAGGAAAAGGACGGCCACACTCGCTTCATGATGACCGAGGCGTACGCTTCGCTCGAGGATCTGATGAAGTGGTTCGGCACCGAGCAACGGCGGGGATCGCACATGCCGTTCAACTTTGACTTTATCATGTCGATCAACAGTGGTTCGCTGGCCGACGACTACAAGAGGCTGATTGATGAATGGATCGCCGCTATGCCGAGCTTCGGAAGTCCGAACTGGGTGCTCGGTAATCATGACCGTCCACGAGTTGCTTCGCGTTATGGACGCGATCGCGCCGCCGGAATGGCCATTATGGAGATGACTCTGCCGGGAATCGCTGTGGTTTACTACGTAAGTAACGCTTTACTCACTCGTGATATGCAATACTAATGATAAGCTTTATTGTTCAGGGTGAGGAGATCGGTATGGAAGATAATCGCGATATCACCTGGGAAGATACGCAGGATCCTCAGGCGTGCAACACCAACCGAGATGTATTCCAAGAACATACCAGAGATCCAGTTCGAACGCCATTCCAGTGGGACTCCTCGAAGCATGCTGGATTCTCACCTGACAACGCAATCGATACGTGGCTGCCAGTTCATCCAAACTACGAGGAAATCAACCTGGCTGCCCAGAAGGAAGACCCCAACAGCATGTTCAAGCTGTACCAGAAGCTGATCCAGCTGCGCAAGGGTCATACCTTCCGACACGGTGACCTGAAAACGTTCGTCCTCACCAACAACGTGTTTGCCTTCACCCGAAGCCTCAAGGATCACCAGACATATGCGGTGGCGGTGAACGTCAACCCGTTCGACGTGGATTTGAACTTGAAGGATCTGGGCGAAGAGGTGGGTAAGGTTAAGGTAGTGATCAGTTCGCTGCATTCGGACATGAAGGAGGGTGATCAGTATGATGATGTGCAGAACCTGGTGCTCGGAAGGTACGACACAGTTGTGTTCGAGCTTCTGCCCAGCGGCGGTGCCATTGTCCAGGTTTCAGTGCTGCTTCTGATTGCTTCAGTGCTGCGAAACATTTTCGCGTAGATTTTAAGACTGGTTACATAAGAACGATACCTTAGTATGCTCTAATAAAATTGTGATACTCCAATAACCGTTTCATATCTTCGATGACTCACCTTCCGCTGATTAGGTAATTCGAACAACAACAGGATCCGATAGATTAGCCTTATCAACGAGTCCAAAATTGGCCGCTTTTGGACGCGTTGTCAAGTACTGCAAGCTGTGCAGCTCGTACAAGTTTTCCCAGCGAGAGGAACCATCAGCTATCTCCGAGCTATCTCTCTCGCAGACCAATAGGGTCCGCTCTGATAAGCCTCACATTATAAAGGGAGCAATCGAGCGATGTTCGGCTTGTAGTCTCCTCGAACGTGTCGTTCTAATCCGCGCGGTGTCCTCTGGGTGGTGATGAAGCGTGTCCAAGTGTTGTTCTGGGTGGGCCTGTTGGTGGCGGTGGTCAGTGCTAAGACTACCGGCCGAGAAGAGGATGGTCACGACCATGACCTGCCTGAGCTGGACTGGTGGGAGGGTGGAGTGTTCTACCAGATCTATCCCCGGTCCTTCAAGGACTCAAACGGGGACGGTACCGGAGACATCAAGGGAATCCTGGAGACGCTGGACCACCTGGTGGACTTAGGCGTCACGGGAGTGTGGTTTAGTCCGCTGTTCAAATCCCCGATGAAGGACTTTGGATACGACATTTCCGACTTTCTCGACGTCGATCCAACGTTCGGCACGATGAAGGATTTAGAAGATCTGCTGGCGAAGGCAAAGCAGCTGGGAATCAAGGTGATCCTGGACTTTGTGCCGAACCACACCAGCGACGAGCACGAGTGGTTCGTCAAGTCCAAGAGTGGAGATCCAGAATTTCGGGACTTTTATGTGTGGAAAGACGGCAAAGCTGGCGGATTGCCACCTAACAATTGGGTAAGTTGGGAGTGACGCTTCAAGATATGCTGTGATATTAAGGGATGTTTTTCGATAATCCAGCAATCGGTGTTCCATACGGATGCGTGGACCAAGCCGGAAGGTAGCACCCAATTCTATCTGCATCAATTCGATAAAGGCCAGCCCGATCTGAACTACGAAAATCCCAAGGTAAAGGAGGAAATGAAGAAGATGATCGAGTTCTGGTTTTCAAAGGGTGTTGACGGATTCCGTATAGATGCGATCAACCACGCGTACGAGGATGAGCGATTCTTGGACGAGCCGCTGATTGATGAGAATCGTGAGTTGTTCTACGAGAATATGGATCACAAATATACCATGAATCAGGTAAAACAATCAAGTTATACCGGGATCCCTAGGTTTCATGAGTTTATTTGTAGGACAAATCGTACTCGCTGATCTACGACTGGCGTGAGCTGTTCGACAAGTGGTCCGTTGAGACGAAGCAAACCAAGCTGATGATGACGGAGGCTTACGCCAACCTGGAGCAGACCATGCGTTGGTATGGGGATGGTACGCGCAAGGGATCGCACTTCCCGTTCAATTTTGCCATGATCAACCGCGTTACGAACAGTTCGGGAGCTGCCCAGCTAAAGGAGGTGATCGACGAGTGGCTCGACACCATGCCAAAGGGAGCCAACGCTAACTGGGTGCTGGGAAACCACGATCGTCCTCGTATTGCGTCTCGCTTTGGACGTGAACGTGCTGCCAGCTTCGCAGTTCTAGAACTAACACTGCCGGGAATCGCAGTTGTTTACTATGGTGAGGAGATCGGCATGGAGGACTACCGAGACATTTCGTTCGAAGATACGCAGGATCCTCAGGCTGCCAACACGAACAAGGAGATCTACCAGCTGTACTCTCGCGATCCGGTGAGGACTCCCTTCCAGTGGGATAGCTCAGCTTACGCTGGATTCACCGCGGCAACCACTGTGAAGACTTGGCTTCCGGTGCACTCAAACTTCAAGGAGCTGAACCTGGCTGCCCAGAAAACCGCTCCCAAGAGTATCTTCAAGCTGTACCAGCAGCTGATCAAGCTGCGCAGCGATCACACCTTCATGTACGGCGACTTTGAGTCGAAGGCTCTGATCAACAACGTGTTCGGGTACACGCGGAAGCTGGCGGAACACAAGACGTACGCCGTGGTCGTCAACATGAACTCGGCCGATGTGCAGCTGAACATGAAGAACCTGGAGAAGGACACCCAGAAGCTGAAGGTCGTGGTCAGCACGCCAGAATCCAAGTTTGAGGAGAACCAGGAGATTACCGACGTGGAGAACATGGTTCTGGAGAGTTTCGATGCGGTCGTGTTCGAGGTAGTCACGGCTGGCAGCTCGGCACTTGTTGGATCGGTGCTTTTGCTGCTGGGAGCCGTGTTGCGAGCATTGATGTAGGTGGCTTTGTGTTATTTATTTTGAAGAAGATGTTGAGTAAAACTATTTTTTAAGTTAGTATTTTGGTTTATGTAACTATGATGACATTACCAAACTCTTCAAATGTTGTAACACGTCTGCATCACATGATCCACTATTACCCAACATCAACGATTGGTTATCTGAGGCAATAAAATTCAATTGGTATCAATATCAAGCAATAGAAAACGACCATAATTTCAATTCACACCTTAAAATGTGTTCTAAATGTTGATAAGATTAGGGTCTGCATAGATAATGGTTTGTATGGGGACCACCTAGGGATCGTTAACAACAAGTTCAATTGATTGATGATTTAGTTTTCAAGAGTTTATTTAACTAAAACAACAAGAACTTCAACAATGTTACAATCAACAAACTGATCGAAACTTGCAGTCCCACAGCTCCACTTGTTGCTCCACCGTGACCAATCACGATGGCCTCGTATGGTCCCAAATGCAGCGCCGTGGTGTTGACGGAATCTCCTACCTTGTGTCGCGAATCCGTTCCCACTAACCGCACAGGCGCGGTCTCACCTGAAAACCGGTACAGATCCGTAATGTCGATCGTATGCGGTTCTCCCCGGAAGTTGATCACGATTACGTTGTACGGGTCAAGCTCACGATCCTCGTTTTCGCGCAGGAATCGAACAAAGGCAAAGACGTCGTCGTTGTACGCCCGCGAGCGGAACTCTCCGTGCGTGTAGATGCGATCTTTGCGCAGCTTGAGCGCGTCCACGTAGAAGTGGTACGTGCTGTAGTCGGCTTCTTTCTGCTTGAGCAGATTGGTTTGGCGGTAGAGGGGGTGCATCGGAAGCCACGTGCGAGGAGCGGACGAGAATCCGGCGTTGAAGGTATCATCCCACTGGAACGGAGTTCGCTGAGGATCTCTCGAAGCCCACTTGTAGTTTTCCTCGCCCAAGTTGCATCCTTGCGGGTCGCGACTGTCTTCGTAGGACATATCGCGGAAATCCTCCATTCCGATTTCTTCGCCGTTGTAGATGACCGCAACGCCCGGCAGCGTCATCAACATCAGCGCCATTCCGTCGACCCTTTCGCGACCGTATCGGCTGGACATTCGGGGCTTGTCATGGTTGCCGAGCACCCAGTTGGTGACCTTGCCGCGGGGCATGTTATCCAGGAATCGATCAATGATGTACTTGAAGTCGGTTGCCTTTGAGTGATCGTTCAGATCCTCGATCATGGCAAAGTTGAACGGGAAGTGCGCTCGCTGCTCCTTGCCGTCGTCGGATTCGTAGAACTTCATGGTCATGGTCAGATTCGCGTACGCCTCGGTCATCATGATGCTGCGAACAACAAAATCGTCAACTGGGAATACTTGTTTATCTGGACAGCGACTACTCACATGGTATCCACCTTGTTCTCCTCCACGTAGCTGTCGATCAGCTTGCGCCAGTGGGCGATCACGTCGTACGTTTCCGGCAGATCCTTGGTGTAGATGTGGTGCGTGTAGCCGTAACTGTTCGGATCTTCCGGATTGTTGATCGGCTCGTCGCGGAAATCTTCCACCTCGAACATGTGGTTGATCGCGTCGATCCGGAACCCGGACGCTCCCTTCTGCATCCAGAACAGCAGAATGTCGTCGAACTCCTTGATCACTTCCGGGTTGCGGTAGTTCAAATCCGGCTGACCGACCGCAAACTGGTGCAGGTAGTATTCCTGACGCTTGTCACTCCATTCCCATGCTGATCCGTAGAATACGGATTGCTGAGAAAGGATTTCAACTTTCGTTATACACTGACTTGCAAAGCTGAGCACACTTGCTATCTTACCCAGTTGTTCGGTGGGATTTTACGACCTCCCTGAGGATTGTCTTTTCCTTCATGCCACACGTAGTAGTCCTTGTACTTGGGATCACCATTCTCCGACTTGATAAACCACTCGTGCTCATTGCTGGAGTGGTTCGGCACGAAATCCAGGATGATCTTGATTCCCAGCTTCTTCGCTTCGGCAAACAGTTCCTCCAGGTGGGCGTTCGTTCCAAACAGAGGATCCACCGACTTGAAGTCACTGACGTCGTAGCCAAAGTCCTCCTGCGGTGACGAGAAGATCGGACTGAGCCAGGTCGCCTCGAAGCCGGTGTCCTTCAGGTGCTGCAACTTTGCGGTAACTCCCTTCACATCGCCAACCCCATCGCCGTTCGTGTCGAAGAAGGATCGCGGATAGATCTGGAAGAAGACCGTCGTTTCCCACCAGTCCTTCTCCTGGGCGCTGGTTGATCCGACGAGGCAGACTGTCGCCACGGCCAGCAGTAACCACGTTACCTTCGGTCCGAGCATCGTACTGACTGATACTGACCGCCGGCCAATTAGCCCTATTTATAGACAATTGGCGCAGATTAGATAGATGAGTTACGAGGCGGCGTCAAGCTGCTGCGAAGAAATGTGTGATAATTGTACACGGCTCGGTTGATTACAAGTTATCTGGGCGGTACAGTCGAAGATTGCCGCACGACTTGTAATATGACTTGTCCGGTACATCTGTAGTCCGTAACCCATTGACGGAATAATCTATACCACACAATTCGAACACAATCCAACTATAGATTAACGTGTTGCAATTTATGACCGAAAAAAATTGATTTCACCAAAGTCACGTTTTATTGTGACGTTGAAGCAGCTGAATGAAGCAACCAAAGAAAGTGGTTGTAATTCTACGTAAAATCTGTAGTAACAGTTCAAAAGGGCGAATCTACATTTGTAAACATGCAGTCTATCCCTTTTGCTCAAGTGACAGTTCACGCCAAGTAACAGGGGCTTGTTTACAAACGCAGATTCACCCTTTTGAACTGTTACTACGGAAATGTTAAACGCTGTACATCATACTTTAAGAAGCATGTCTGTCTTAAAACACGTAGATAAAAGACAAATAAAATCTATTCAAGTCGCGTCGAAGAAATCAATTCCCACTCAGCAACCGTGAAAGTGCCCTTAAACCCATCGAAATCCCACCACCTCCCAGTACTTCGTCAAATCGATCTCACTCGCCGGTAATTCGTGAAATTGATTGATTGTGACTTTATGTCGTTCGGTTCAAATCCCGCCCATTTGCCACAAGAGATGATGTATGCACGTGGCTTTCCGGTGAGTCTGCGTGTATGTTCTCCCACTTCCCGGCACATATTGAAACAGGAAACGGTTCTTGGGTTCTTCTCGGAAAAAAAAAATCGTGAACAAATTCCCCCCCGTGAGCAAAGAAACGATCCCCAATATTTGCAGAGCTTTTCCCTCTTTCTGCTCGATTTAGCAGAAGCGTCTTGGTTGGTCGAGTTCGGAGGCAAGGTTTGGGTCCAACGTATATTTACGAATTGATGCTACTTCGCCTGTGTTTATGTGCCCTCTCGGAAGTTGCACTCGGAATCGGAAGATAACAACGAAACGAAAACAATAAACCATATCAATCGTTATCGTCGTTCTATTGATTTTCCCTGGGTAATGTACGCTATTCCATGGGAATGTTTGTGCTAAAGCAGATGGCTTAACTTGGTGTATGTATTCTTGGAACTCTGACGGAATTGTCATAAATCCATTATTAGCCAGCATCATCAATTCGATTCAGAAAATTGATCCTGTGTGACGTCACGGTTGATGACGGCCAAGATAACGTGATGTCTTCTGAGAATCAGAACAAAAAACAACAAGCAATAATTTTCATGAATTTTCTAATGATGTTCCCAAAATCATGAACATTATTCATGAATATTGTTATTCATGGCAACACAAATCGGTACCTAAAACATTTCAACAGTTTTTTTCCGTGCACCAATCTTCGAAGCCGGCAAAATAAGAGCAAACTTATTTGCCCATAATTTATTTGCTGAACCCGTTCTTGGAAGCGGCTGGGAAAATGTTCCGTCCCGTGCAAGTCGCGCCGAGAACTTGGCGAAAATAAAAACGTCCAAGAAGCTCAGAAAAAAAAACTTCCAAGCGCAACGACTTGGACTTGGTTGGGGCAGAGAAGGTCTCGGTTGACTACGTCATGGAGACGCGGGAAAATTGGCGTCATCATCATTGTATTTATGGAGCATTGCTGTGTGGTTGTACGTCGGGCAGTGTTCTTCCAGTTATGTCGTCGTAATTTTACGACCTTTTCTTGTTGTTTGCGTTGAATAGCTGGGCTGCGTTTATTCTTAGTGTTGTGAATTATGCTTATAAAGGTATGGCAATTTTAGATCATTTTGAACTGAAACGAAGAAATGCATTTGCACCCAAGTTTACTTGCGTGGGTGGGACAGAGTTGTGATCCAGAAATGTGCTTACCTGGAAAAAGAAAACAAAAAAACATTGATTAGAATGCATGTTGGAAATTTTGTCGATTTTGAGACCAAAGCTGTCCAATAAACCTGTTAAGCATATTTAATTCGTAATGAAAACGGCAATCAAAAACTCAAATCTCACTATTTTTTCATAATTCAACAAGCCGAAGTTTCTATGGAGAGCTTCGAATTATCCAGACTGTGAACATTTTCGATTAATTATTCGTGTTGAGTTTCATTGAACTTCTGCGGAAATGAACCTAATGATTTTTTCAATTTTTCTAATAGGAAAACACTGATTTTTTAAATTGGGTAATCCTTTATCTTGGGGTTAACTTTTATCCCTGTTCAAGATCCGAGGTCCGTTTTTAACATCTCGTGACGGAGGGGCAGTACGACCTCATAAATTTTTGAGGATGCGAAAACAGAGGTGTTTTTCAATAATTTACAGCCTTAAATGGTGATGGGATGGAAATTTGGCGTCACAAAGGGACTGTTATGTTAAATTGGACGCACTATTTGTTGGCGTTGGCGTACCGAAAATTCAGAATAAACTTATTTTTCATCGAAAAAAAAAAAAACTATGAAAAAGTTTTAAAAACTCTTCCATTTTCCGTTACCCAAATGTAAATTTTTTTGGAACATGTAATTTTAAGGGAAATTTAAAGTACCTTCTGAATCAACAATAACGCAGAAGGGTCATTTTTTCATTTAGAACAACATTTTTTATTTTAACTTTGCAGTGTTATTTTCTAGAGTGTAACAATGTTCTGCCACAGTGGTCCGAAACCGAAATCCAGTGTGATAAAATTGATAGCGGCCACACGTTAAGAGCTTTGGTGTCTTCGGGACAAATGATCAGGGTCAATTGGGCCATCTTTTGGTACGGTGGACATTATGGTGGTTCAGAATTTTTATTTTGGCGGGATGGCGACATAGCGCTTTGGTGCCTTCAAAAAAGTTGAAGGGAACAGCATTTTGAGCAACTTTGCTCAAGAGCACAAAGCTCTATCTTCAAACGGTAAGTTTCTAGAGTCATTTTTGTAATTTAGGTTAAGGTATTTATAAAAAGTTGTTTTTTTTTTTAATTTATCAACTCATGCTTATGTTTTAGCGAGTTGGTGTCTTATAGACATTTGTAGAGCTTATCAAAACACACATTTATCTGCCAAGAGAGCGAAAATCGGACGTTTAAAACGAAAGTTATTGCCAAAATACGACGAAAAACACCCCATTTTGAAATGTGAATAACTCGAAAAGGTGGTGGATTTTGGCCTCGCTCTTAGAAGCATCTAAAAGTACGCATTCTAGAGTACATTTGCTGAAAACATCTTGGAGGTCTTTTTTTGTTTGACTATTTAATTTTTTAGGTTAGGTTTTGGCTTTCGGTCTGTTTGGGGAATAAAAACACTTGTATGTTCTAAAAAAATTATTGATACGGTCGAATAAACAGCAGGATCTTTGACTATTTAATCTCAATTTGAAAATGAGCATTTTCAAATCGTTTTTTGCCCATAATTTTTTTTAGAATTGGCCAAAATTCGTTTTTCAAGACTAAAAATGTTAATTTTGACAAGCTCTAAAATTGTCTTGAAGGGCCCAAAAATATACAAAATGATCTTGTTGTAGTAAAAGAAGAAACAAGTTTTAGCTGAAATATTTCAGGAATAAATTGAATTATTTTGTTGATTCCTGAAATATTTCAGTAAAAACTTGATTCTTCTTTTACAACCACTAGATCATTTTGTACATTTTTGGGGCCTTCAAAACAATTGTAGAGCTTGTCAAAATGAACATTTTTATTCTTGAAAAACGAATTTTGGTCAATTCTATCAACACAGCAAAAGGCTCTTTTATGATGTAATTTTACCTCAATTTAGACTGAAAATGCGACATTACACCAGAATAGTGCTAAAATTACACATTTTCAGATGTTAAATTACACATTTTTTCTGACATAAAAGATGTACCCCTTCCCAGATGTAATATTACCATGATTTTTTTTTCTGTGAAAAGTTATGGGCAAAAAAGAATGTGATGCTTATAAGAGTGAGGTCATACTCCACCACCATTTTGAGTTATTCACATTTCATAATGGCGTCTTTTTCGTCGTATTTTGGCAATAACTATCGTTTAAATGGTCCGATTTTCGCTCTTTTGGAAGATAAATGTGTGTTTTGATAAGCTCTACAATGTCTAGAAGACACCAATTCGCTAAAAAATATAAAAGATAAAGATAAATTTAAAAAATCACTTTTTCATAAACACCTTAACCTAAATTACAAAAATGGCCAATATCAATTTTGTCACGCTAGATTTCGGGTTTGGACCACTGTGCAATGTTGTCGAGCAGACAATTTCAACTCTTCGTTTCGTTGTTCTTGTGACGGGTGACGATAAACTACCGTGAACGACACAACCAACTTTTTCAAAACATTTTTTTTCGTAAAATCGCGATAACTCGTGATGGTTTAATGCAAATCCCTTTTGTTTGTACATCTACATGTTTGTAACTGTCTTCTCTACAATATCACACAAGATCCTCTGTAATTATTAAGTCAAATGTAATTACAAAAGCCGACTCGGTCCTAACCAGGTCCCAGTACCGAAAAGGACCTAATAAAAATAATTTTATGAAAAAAAAAAAAAAACTGTCTTCTCTACAATATTGTAGAATATTATCACACGCTACAAAAGTACCCTGTAAAGTTAGAAAAAAATGCGAAAAAAATTTCTGTATGACAAAAATTACCCTGCTGGGTTAATGTAGATTCGAAAAGTACATAAAATTTCCCTTTTCCTTACCTTTTCCAACTTTTTTTACAGCTAAGTAACGGAAAATTGCAGAATTTTTTAATCTTTTTGATTGTTTTTTTTTCGATAAAAAAAAACGTTTTTTTTCGGAATTTTGAGTACGCCATCAAATCGGGCGTCCAATTTTACTTAAAAGTCTTTTTGACACCAAATTTCCGTGATTAGGTCAAAGTTTCACGCAAATCAAAGGGCAATTGCTGTGTGAGTTGGCGGAGAATGGAAAATGTCACATTTCAAATAAATAATGCTCATTTTTTGAAACTTGACACAGTTCTTGAGTGATCTGAAGGAAATCATCAAATTCATTTAATTCCATTTGCTCCCAATTTCCGCCTCAATATGTTTGCATTTTATGGCTTTCGTTCTGCAATAAAGATTCAAAAATG
Source organism: Culex quinquefasciatus (assembly GCF_015732765.1). NCBI lineage: Eukaryota > Metazoa > Arthropoda > Insecta > Diptera > Culicidae > Culex > Culex quinquefasciatus. The sequence goes on from NC_051862.1 coordinate 165,693,728, forward strand.
CAGCCCACATCGTGCAGCATTTCCACCGATTAATTATAACCATTCCAAAAAAAGCGCCATTGTTTCCAATTGAACAAACATTAAAATTAATTTCCCGTTCAATTTCCCCGTTCAGCTGAAAAATTGCAAAACCAACTCAAGCCTGAAAACACCGATCCCGAAAAAGATTAAAAAAGCAAACTCACCAATCACGTACGAGTACCCGTCCAGCGTGAGGACGCACTTCCGGGTGGCCGGCCCGGGCGCGTACCGCATTGTTCGGGTCAGCAGGTTCTTTCCGGTCACAATCCGCGAGAGAGAAGCTGCGGTGGCACCATCCGAGTGGCACCGGTGGACGGTGTCCTTGCAGCAGGGCACACAACAGTCGGCACAGTCGCCGTAACACTCGTGGCACTGGGCCGGACCGCGCCGTTGCAGGGCCACCGTGGAGGACTTGGGCAGGGTGGTGGCGGCCTGGGCCAGCTCTTCGTCGCTTGAGCTGGAGTCGGCCATTTTGCTTACGGGGAAATTTTTCGTTGGTTTGATTTTTGTTTGGTCACTTGTTTCGATGGGATTTGGACTTTCTTAAGAACTGCTTAGAACATCACTTAAATTACATTTTTAAGACATCAATTTTCATTTTTCAAACACAAACTGCCCCCAGTTGATTGAATTGGCAAATTATAATCAACTTTGTAGTTAATTAGCCTGCCCCAACTCCATCTTCATCAATTTCATTCCGAGAAAATCACGTTCCTCTAGCGATGTATATCCAGCGAGGTCACGTTCTGCGTTACGGTCGACCGGGTTGCATAGCTGCAGGCTGTTTTGATGTTTTTCCACCGTTACGCTCGATTGGATGCTCCGGTTGTTGTTATTCCAGGGGGTGGTCCCGCCACGTGGGTGTGTTTTCGACAGAAGAAACCCACATTTCAGCAGCGACTGACCTTTTCTCGACGTTCAGGCTGCCCCGAGAAGGTTGCTAATTTCACTAGCTCTAAACGACGTTATGCTAACTAAATTACGTAGCCTTAATTGAAAGGCTCTCTCTCTCACACACTTTTCGGACGACGTTTGAACCAGAAAGCAAAGTGCACTCGTTGCAGGAATTGACAGCTTCTTGAGCCACGAAGCACAGCTGGATTGGACGGGATTTCGGAGACCGACGACTAAGTAATGACGGAGAGCGCGCGCGAACTTCGTTGGGTTGACTTGGCCGACTGCCCCGAAGAAGGTCGACGTTACACCTGATGACGGCGATAAAACTGCAGCTGCTTCGTCTTCTTTCTTCTTTGAGCTTCCTCAGCATTCACTCATTAACAATTTCCTTCGCCAATCTTCACGGTTTACTAATTAAAAACCAAAACGAAACCATAATGAAAGAGTTGGACCACGGAACCACGATAAAAGAGTTAAGATGGAGCGAGAATGAATTGCTTGTTTTTATTCATGCTGGAGTGATTTATGCATCTCGCACCCAACGTGCGCAACATACCGTAAAAGTGGTTTACGTGACGGGATTATGGCTTTTGACAAGAAATGTCGGAGTCGCTTGGTTGGTTGGTCGGTGAAACCAGCGGGATTACGACGATTTATCATGCGATTATGGTAGTTGGGTAATTCTCCGCCAACTCACACAGCAGTTGCCCCGACCCCTCTTCGATTTGCGTGAAACTTTGTCCTAAGGGGTAACTTTTGTCCCTGATCACGAATCCGAGGTCCGTTTTTTGATATCTCGTGACGGAGGGGCGGTACGACCCCTTCCATTTTTGCACATGCGAAAAAAGAGGTGTTTTTCAATAATTTGCAGCCTGAAACGGTGATGAGATAGAAATTTGGTGTCAAAGGAACTTTTATGTAAAATTAGACGCCCGATTTGATGGCGTAATCAGAATTCCGAAAAACGTATTTTCATCGAAAAAACACTAAAAAGTTTTAAAAATTCTCCCATTTTCCGTTACTCGACTGTAAAATTTTGGAACATGTCATTTTATGGGAAATTTAATGTACTTTTCGAATCTACATTGTCCCAGAAGGGTCATTTTTCATTTAGAACAAAATTTTTCATTTTAAAATTTCGTGTTTTTCTAACTTTGCAGGGTTATTTTTAGAGTGTAACAATGTTCTACAAAGTTGTAGAGCAGACAATTACAAAAATTTTGATATATATACATAAGGGTTTGCTTATAAACATCACAAGTTATCACGATTTTACGAAAAAAGTTTTAAAAAGTTGGTCGTCATCGATCATGGCCGTTCATGGTCACCCGCGACAGACACGGACGACGAAACAAAGAGAAACGCAAAAGTAACTTTTTCAAAACTTTTTTCGTAAAATCGCGATAACTTGTGATGTTTATAAGCAAACCCCTTATGTCTATATATCAAATTTTTGTAATTGTCTGCTCTACAACTTTGTAGAACATTGTTACACTCTAAAAAATAACCCTGCAAAGTTAGAAAAACACGAAATTTTAAAATGAAAAATTTTGTTCTAAATGAAAAATGACCCTTCTGGGACAATGTAGATTCGAAAAGTACATTAAATTTCCCATAAAATGACATGTTCCAAAATTTTTACAGTCGAGTAACGGAAAATGGGAGAATTTTTAAACTTTTTAGTGTTTTTCGATGAAAATACGTTTTTCGGAATTCTGAGTACGTCATCAAATCGGGCGTCTAATTTTACATAAAAGTCCCTTTGATGCCAAATTTCTATCTCATCACCGTTTCAGGCTGCAAATTATTGAAAAACACCTCTTTTTTCGCATGTGCAAAAATGGAAGGGGTCGTACCGCCCCTCCGTCACGAGATATCAAAAAACGGACCTCGGATTCGTGATCAGGGACAAAAGTTACCCCTTAGGACAAAGTTTCACGCAAATCGAAGAGGGGTCGGGGCAACTTTTTCCGATTTCGTGTGAGTTGGTAGAGAATTACCCAGTTGCGAAATGAGATCGAGATTTTGCACGGACTGTGGGCAACAATCCTTAACAAAAGATGCTGTTAACCGGATATTGCAAAAAAAAAAAAAAATAAATAAATAATACATCACTTTAACAACCACCAGATTTTTTGTGGTCTTTATCAAATGTTTATGCACTGCTAATTGACCGCGTTAAAAGCTTTTTCAGGAGCTTGTGGGTTTAATTAGGCTTTTTGCATGCCTAATGGCACTTGACAGCTAAAACAGCCATGGTTTTAAAGAAGCATGCGATAAAACCGTTTGGCATGACATTGCCATAGAGTTTTCAAGACTCCCTTCAAACTTTCATAAAACCTTATTGAAAGCCATTTAGCTTTTATTGTCACAAGGTTTTATGTCCGAGGCATAAAACCCTGTTAGAACCTATTAATTAGCTCTTGCTTAATGGTTTCGGTGAATGCCCAAATAAAACTATTTAGCAATCAAGATGCTACACAGAAAAAAATCAATTCTCGAAACCGTGAAGTCAGTTCACGATTATGAGAACCACGAAGGAATATATTCACGTTTATGGTGCAAATGCACCATACTCATGAATAAATTCCTTCGTGGATCTCACATTCGTGAACTTAATTCACGATTACGGGAATTGATTTTTTTCCGTGTACCAAAAAACCTCAATAAAACTAGGTGGTGGTTACTAAAATTTTCGTAATTAAAAGACTTTTGGTACCATAACATCTATAGGTCATCGCTGAAATTTTAAAGTTATCGCAGTTTTAGTGAAAAAAGTCGATTTTTTCCCGTTTTCGTCATTTTTCCATTTTTGCGCGTGGTGCGTCGAAAACTCCAGTTTTTATTTTCAAAAAATCGTATCTCAGAGTATCGAAAACAAAACTTCACAAATTTTTGATATCTAATGTGAAATTTTCCGAGAAATCCGATAAAAACATTTTCAGACAAAGGCTCTTTGGTCCCGAGACCTTTAAAACAGCATTTTAAGTTTTCATATGACCTTTTCAAATGTTACGCTAGATTTTTGAAACTTCTTACTATTTTTCCTAAATAGCCAAACTAATCACCTTTCTTTTGCGTCTAGGACAGCTAAAATCGGATGAAATGGCGCGGAGATAGGATTTTTTGAAAAAAGTGGTTTTTGCGAAAATCGACGAAAATTGCCATTTTTCGAACCACCCTAACACGGCGTAGGTCACCCTAATGGCCAAACAAAAAAATACGGGTCTAATTATTTCGGCCAATAAAATTGAGCTCGATCGGACAACAAAGTTTGACTATTCTTACAATCAGATTTTTGTTGGATTTGGTCCGTGAGTTAGTCAATTTTGGATCAAGAAGACAACAGCCAACTTGGTTACTGTGCACCCTTAAAAAGTGATGGAAAAACATATTTAATTATTTTTTGATTGCACTTTTAGTTTTTTTTTAACAAATGGACTAAAATTTTTAAAAAACTTTTTTACTGAAATTTGTAAACATTTTAATGATTTTTTTGTTTAACTTTTTGCCTATCATTTAGAAAAAAAAACTTGATTTGAATATGCATTTTATTCCGCACTGATTGAAATATATTAAAAAAAAAATAAAAAAATAAACTCTTTTAAAGAACTCTGTAACTCTGGTTACACTGCCCTAAAACTCTTGTAATTTTTAAGAAAAATTCAAGCATTAAGAATAGGGCATCTCAAAATAAAAATATAGTTTTCGACATATTGGTGGGCACTAATGACACCTGGAATGATAGACAAGGATATCAAAAACACCTTTTCGAGTCTAATGCTTCAATTTATACAGTATGTAAAAAAAGTATTTACACCCCTTGGGCACTATGCACATTTTGTGATGAAACATGTAAACAATTTAATGTTGACATAAACCTAGTACTACGTTTTGTTCAGAAACTCATGCCGAACATTTTGCTGCAAAAAGCTCATGAAAAGATGTTTTCTATAAAAAGTTATATAACAAATACTATTACAAAAATAAAAAAGGTGCAAAAAAAGTTTGTACACCTTTCGAAAAATTAACATAAATAAAGTTATTTGCTGACAAATCACCATAAATCCAGTCTCCCAACTCCAAATAGGCATCCTTGACTGATTAAAAATATAATTTGGATTGAATATAAAGTTTACTAATTACTTAGTATAAAAGTTTATATAACTCTGGAAATTCTATATAAAACTTATCTAAACTTAATTTTGCAAACTTTCAATTTAACTAAATGTCAATATATTACCATAGAATTGCTAAATAAACATTCTGGAGTGGGTATAACACCGTTTTGGGGGTCTTTGTATCGCTAGAATAGATTTGTCGTTGGAATTTCGTACCAACCCGGAATTACGTCGTCGGAAAATCCGCCGGCATTCGAACCGGTCCACAATTAACAAGTCAACCTATGTGGCATCGGAAAGGGCATAAAATTTCCGATCTTTTGATACCCAGACATCTAGGTTTTCTATAAAACCCACGTTTTTAAATACCTAGGCAAAAACGTTGTTATGGTTTCGTTTGAGCAATCTGCCAAAAATGTATGGAATTTTGTAATTTTTGTTCTCGTGGATCAAACTTACTTTTTGCCCAGGTATTTAAAAACGTGGGTTTTATAGAAAACCTAGATGTATGGGTATCAAAAGATCGGAAATTTTATGCCCTTTCCGATGCCACATAGGTTAACTTGTGAATTGTGGACCGGTTCGGATGCCGGCGGATTTTTCGACGACGTAATTCCGGGTTGGTACGAAATTCCAACGAAAAATCTATTCTAGCGATACAAAGACCCCCAAAATGGTGTTATACCCACTCCAAAATGTTTATTTAGCAATTCTATGGTAATATATTGACATTTAGTTAAATTGAAAGTTTGCAAAATTAAGTTTAGATAAGTTTTATATAGAATTTCCACAGTTATATAAACTTTTATACTAAGTAAATAGTAAACTTTATAATCAATCCAAATTATTTTTTTAATCAGTCAAGGATGCCTATTTGGAGTTGGGAGACAGGATTTATGGTGATTTGTCAACAAATAACTTTATTTATGTTAATTTTTCGAAAGGTGTACAAACTTTTTTTGCACCATTTTTATTTTTGTAATAGTATTTGTTATATAACTTTTTATAGAAAACATCTTTTCATGAGCTTTTTGCAGCAAAATGTTCGGCATGAGTTTCTGAACAAAACGTAGTACTAGGTTTATGTCAACATTAAATTGTTTACATGTTTCATCACAAAATGTGCATAGTGCCCAAGGGGTGTAAATACTTTTTTTACATACTGTAGTTTATTGTCCACTGAACAAATATTGCACAGCTAATTTTCATAAAAGTTGGTATTTATGAATGGCAGGGCGTTTAGGGAAATAAAAACTATTTTGATTTCAAAAATTATAAAATCAAATAAAAAATTCAAAAAAGTTTTTGCAGTCAAAACTATTCCATGCAGCTTGTAGGAATTTACACGAAGAACAATTGAAAAATAAAAGTCCAATAGTAAACCTTGGATGATTAAATTACAACAATTATTGTTCCTAATATCCAACTAATAGTCTTTCACTTGCCAATAGAGTTCGGCAATTTCAATGTTTCGATTTGAACCCGCTAATGTAAACTTTTTCGATTCTTTTTTATATTTTTAGTCTTCTAGAAGTTAATTCACAGCAACTTTTATTCAACAAAAAAAATACTTCTCTTGTTTTTTTTTTCTTGTTTCTTTATAGTATTTTAATTTGCATTTACTTGTTTAGCTAATGTTTGTTTCTGTGTTTGGTTCTAACACCTGATTTCAGTTTTTGTTTATTTTTTGAATTTATTTGTACCGACATTTGTTAGCATGTTAGTCTATTATTCGCGTTTTTTGCTATAGAATGCTACCATTTTAATTTAAATAACAAAAAAACGCTTGATCATACATTTTCATTTAAGCTGCCTTGTGTAATCTTAATCCAATGTATCTTCTGAGAAAGTATTTGATCTTGAATTTCTATGGCAAAGACAAAATCCTTAAAATTAATTTATCATCTGCCAAACTTCACTGGAAACTTTCTCTCCTACCCTCCCCCTCACCAGCAATCAAACTTTTGCAATCAAAAAGCCTTACGTTACGTGGTTCACCGCAAGTGAAAATGATACGACTCTCGATTCTCTTTTGAGAATTGTAATTTAAATTCAGATCGAATCACACTTCGTTACCCAAATACAGTCTGAGCTCCAACTCTCCCCTTCACTTGAAGTGGGTGAAGGGGGGCACTTCTCGCTTTAAGGATTTTGCGTGAAAACTCCCCCACCATCACGCAAGACAATCTCTCAAGAATGGTACATCACATCAAAGCGCGAGCTTAGATTTCGTTGTTTTTTCCACGAATTTGTGTGCATGTGGGATTCTTCGAAATGGAGTGGGGCCTCTTCTGGGAAATATTTTGTTTGTTTCCACATCCAATCTGGCAAATTTACTCCATCACACCCTCCCACCACCAACTCAAGGTGGAAATGTGACAATTCCAGGATGCTGATATTTGGTGGAGACCCCGAAAATTGGGCAAATGGACGAAAATTGAGACATAAAAAAGAGGTCTAATGGGTATTTATAGTTCATCCCGACACAAGTCACTTCCAAGATTAGGAAATGTGTGAGTTTGCCTTTTCCTGGAGGCTGCACGAAGATAAATGGGACTTCCTTCGAGGCCGAATGTTTGCTCACCTCTTGAAGCAAGGTGGTAAATTCAATTTTCGAAAACCTCAGTGCTGGCCCCGGGAGTTTGCCGAAGAAAATGGTGCAAATAGGAGAAGGGATGTCTCAAATGTTCGTTGTAGTTCTTTTTTTTCGCTGATTATTACAAATCATAAAACCAAAAGGTTTAATTTTAAATTTTCAGGTGCTTAAATAATGTTGAAACAAATATTGTCAATTGACCATCTCAACGTAACACCTCACTCGAGTGACAAAGGGATAATGGATCCAGGAAGAATAACAAAATCATGAAATGTGATCCGATTAGTGGGCATTTTGTTTGGTTGGTGCCATTTTCCCCCCAAACACCTTTCTCGATGAGCCAACTGTTGAATCTGAGACTGAAACTGCGGGGCTAACGTAATATTGGATTTTCCGAAATGTTAGGAGAAGCCACCCCCGCCAAAACACCTTCTTCTTGAGCTTGGAAAACCAAATTATGCTTCAAAGATTTTACCCCGGGACTTTGCCTGGCACAGTTCCCGCAACCCCAGCTGGCTATTATCATCAAAGCGCGGTGATCTCTTATCTTGGATAAAATGAGAAGTTCACACTTTTGAAAGGTGAGCTCTGTCCAATTTGAACTTTATAATTAGTTAATTATAAAGGATTTGCTGACGGGGCGAGCGGCTGACGTTGATGAAAATTGAGCTTTGCGTTTTTGCATTTAATTTTTGTTAAGTTTCAAACCAAAAAGGAACTTACTCTACATCAGGTTACAAAATTGTATCAATTTCGTTACAACCAAATCCAGCAGTGCTCCATAAACTATACCATATTTACATTTTTACAATCATTGCGTTTTTTTTTGCAAAGTAAATTTTTCACTAAACTTTTTTGTGAAAAATGAAATATTTTAAGATTTGGTATAAAATCTTCCGTCACACATTAATAAATTGAAACAATTTCAATGATTAGAATAAAATTACAAGAAAAAAAGAAGAAAATATAAATTCATGACAGTGTTTACAAAATTTTCCTTGATTTGTTTTAAAACAGTGTTTGATTTTTTTCTATTTGGGTATAATTGTTTTGTCCATACAAGTCTCCCTGTGTGGATCAATCGGACCGCGCACTGGACTCACAATCCAGAGGTCGCTGGTTCGAATCTCGAGGCGGACGCAAAAAATTCTAAACGTAAATATAGGTATTCGGTGTCCTCTCCCCGTGCCATACCTTCACACTTAGGAGACCCGGGAGGCGGAGTCTTGTCGCAAAAAGAACGATACACACCTGTGGAACCGTTGACGAAACCGCAAGGTTTAAGAGGGCCACATTATAAAGTGTTACGTCGATTCCGTTTCCGTTATACAAGTCTCCATACGATTTTTGCAACCGACGAAACAAAAAGGCTATTAAAGTATTCTAAAAATATACCTTGAGAACGGATTTTTCGATAATTTGGTGTCTTGTTCAATGTTAAAAAATTGTATTGCTTAGAAATTTCAAGAAACATATAAAGCTGATGCAAATATTTTTTAAAAGTTTATTTCGCCCCTTCAAAATTGGTCCGAAATATCAGGGGGCAACAATTTTTTTTTTCTAAAAACCTCAAAATTTTAATGGAAAATGAAGTCTAAAGAACTGAAAATGATTTGAAATTCCGTTGTACAGTACTGAAAAAAGTTTTTTTTCGACATAAAAATAAATTTGCCAATACTTTGGAATTTTGAAAACTTAAGACTGCAAAACATCTGAACAGGTGTAAAATACATTTTAAAACTCTTTTTTTATTTGGATGTTAAAACCATGGCTAATTATTTCAATTTTTATATTATTTTTATTTTTTTGCAATCCAGAGTCGAGGGACATAAACATAAAAAAATATTTGCAAAGGCTGTACATTTTCGAAAAAGTTTCAAGTTTCAATGTTTTTGCCTGAATTTTTTCACAAAAAAATGAATTGCATAAAAAAACCTTTTTTTTAATTTTCATTTTTGGAAAAATGATATGTAGAGATGCATATTCTGAGAGCATTCCATCAGAAATGTTCCAGCAATCTCGCAGGACTCTTGCAGAACCAGTTCTGCTAGAATATTTCGTGACTAGAAAGTTGCCTGAAATCCACTGAGCAGTGCTGCCAGTTTATCGGGAAAAACAAGTCTTTTTTTCAAATCTTTGGAAAAATCTTTGGAAAAGGTAGATTTTTTTACATTATTTTTGAGATGTTTTATCAAGTTTTTAATCGAGAGTTGCTTTACTTAATTTTGGATATTGTGCATTGGTTTAAAGTAATTGCTACCTAAATTGTTTTTTTGTTTATAACGTGACTTTTGTTTACCTGCAGATGTCATGATCAAGCTTAATCATCTCTGAAAATGTTTTTGAAATGATCGGAAAATTTCCTCAAAATTTGCTTCAAAAAAGATTGAAGATTGGATCTATGGTTGCTGATATACATTCATCCAACTGGATATGCAGATGGACATTTGGACAGAAGTGGCCACAAACTGGATGGCACAGTACCCTCAAGGATGGTTCCGGCTGAGGGACATTTACTGAACCATTTGATTTTGGGCAAGATGGGTATCATACTTCATTGTTTTGGATGTTGGACATGTAAATTGACATTTCGAAGCAAGTGGCCACTTACTGGCAGTTCCGAACAGGGTTACCAGGTTGCCAGATAAATCTGGGAATGCCAGATTGGTCAAGTGACAGCCAGAATAAAGATTCATCCTTCTCAGTGCCAGATTTTGCCAAATTTTTCACTGGCATTTTGAACAAATTTTTGATTAAAATGAACGAATTTAATTGAAAATAAAAAAAATAGAATGAGATTTTCTTAGAGGGGTAATTGCAACTCAACATTTCATAAAATCAATTAAAGCACCTTAATTCTACAATTTGTTGAATTAATTCATATCCTCCCTCTCCTTCATAATTGAGAATGGTTAGATTTTCGTCTGCCAGATTGTTCCAGATTTTTGATCGATACTTTGCCAGATTTTTCTAATTTTGACCTGGTAACCCTGGTTCCGAATAAAATGATTTAAACGTAATTGAAGAATATAATATATTTTAGGCGCTTTGCGTAAAGTACTTTCTGTACTTTGTCATATTGGTCATGTGTAACATAACCACTTGCACATTTTTGTATTAAGTTTATTTCTGTTCCCATTCGCTGGAAAATGATGCAAATTAATCCCTACACTGAAGCGAAAATAAAAACCATAAATTCCCCTTTGATACTGCTACAAACAGCAGATCAAAAAACATAACCAACTAGTCACCAAAGCAAAACGATTCCCGTCAATCAATCAAACGACTCTAATTCCATAACGACGATTGAATTGGTGGTGTGCACTTGCAGCACATTTCAACAACTGAATTTATCAATTGAAGTCGTATTTTCGCGCATGTATGGGTGGGTGTGCGTGTGCCAAAATCGTGCCAAACCCAAAGGTTGCCAATCGGCCGCACCAAATCGACAAATTGGGTGATTATTGGATTTGACAAATTGACAAATAACTGATAAGCCTTTCGCTCTCCAATCCTCTGGCTCCGTTCTCCACTCGCGTATCGATTGGTTAAACTGTCGAAAGTGACGGGATACTTTGTTTGTGCTGGTGCTTGTTTGACACGTTTTCACGTTCATGTACCAATTCAATTGAGTGATGTAGGGAGGAAATTTAATCAGGCTTATGTTGAAATTAATTGGAACGCTTGTAAATTAGAATATAATGAGGTACCAATGTTTTTTTTTCTAATGAAATTGATTTTAAGAACATTTAGAAATAATACATTTTAATCCATTTCTTTTTGTCAATTTAAACTTTTTCTTCATAACCCCTCCCAATACCTCACGAAAAACGACCCAGCTTAGCGCAACATTCGAAAATGATGACACGAAACCGGGATAAACATAAAACCAATAAAGCGGACACAATGACGAGAACGATTTCGAGTTTTCCCATCCCGCACCCTCTGAGGACGTTTACCTCTCAAGGGGATGGTGCTGGTGCTGTCAGCACGATCTCGATAATCTCCAATGGGGCGGCTGACGACTGAAAGCAAAAAGTTGTTCTTTTCGTCCCTCAACAGTGTGTCCCTTTTGGACACGGAAGAAAATACTTTTGGTTTCATGATTGAAACAATATGATTTTCAGTCTTATTATATGTTCCATTGAGAATTCAAAACATGTATGAAATATTTAGTCTGAAACAAAAATATTCAAAAAATAAATCGCCAGCTTTACATTTTTTTCCGTGCCCTTTAAATGTCTATCAGAGTGAAATCCATACTGGGCTAATTTGGGGGTTCGGGAAGGTCAAGTTCGGTGATAATGGTGGGCATGGATTTGGCAGCACTTGGGAATTGTCAACACGCACGCGTTGGTTCAGTTTGATAAGCTTTTGGAAACTTTTAGACAGCGATAATTTTCGTCCCTTTGGTGGGGGGCGAAACTTGTTCTTGTTAAATTTTGATGTTTATTCACTGGAAGTCAGATTCCAAGAAAATTTGTATATTTTGATCCACTTAAAATCATCATCATCAACATCAAAGCCATATCACCATTAGCAGAAAAGTTTGTGTCAAATATTGACAATCGTTAATATTAGGTTTACTTCGGTATCGAGACCGGTGCCTCATAGGAAACCGAAAAGGGAAAATTCAATGCAACACGATGCGGTAAAGTGGAAGTTATGGTCGATATTGATTGCTGAATGTCTGAGGATATCACATTGCTGCATCCAACCAATTGGTAAATTTGTATTCTCTCCTCCAAATTCATTCCTTCAATTTATTCTTGAAAAATGCAAATTGAAATATAAAAGTGAAATCTTTTGGTTCGTGCTTCGAATTCAGTTAAAAAACCTTACCGTTTGGAAAATATTCCAAAAAAAATTGAAATTCAATCAATGTCACCCCGGTTTACGGTGTATTGAGTGACGTTAATAAATCAAAAACAGCACTATAGGGCTATTTTTCACAAATTTTGAAATGTTGGACCACACATCCAAAGTAGACAAAACAGTTCAAATTGAGGTTTTGCAGCGCGACTGTGTTTCAAATGTAGGTGGCGCCAAAATGAGGTTAGGGGAAAGTGGGGCAAGTGTAACAAGCTAAGGAAATGCTCGTCATAACCCATTAAAAACGTTAAAAAATCTGTCGGATTTTTTAGAATCATCTTATTCCAGGTCTTGACTGAGACTTTAATAGAACAAGTTTTTAAAAAGTTCTGTTTTTTAATGTAAAAAATTGATTGTAAAATTTTTGATTTTTCGTACGTTCTACTCAACTAGTGGGGCAAGACGAACAACCCTTTGGGGCAAGAGGAACAATGCATGAAAAAACATGCTAATTTACTAACAATTGAACTATGATCACTTAGATACATCAGATTAGGATGTATTTGAAACGTTTCTTTAATTTTTAGATTAAAAAAATACAATTTTACTAAAAAATTTACCGTTTTTACGAAAAAAAAATAACTTAGATGATAAATAGTATATTTTCATGATATTATTATATCGTGTATGGAATTTTTTTTAAACAATTGTTTATCAGTTTTTAAGAACTTTTGTGTATTTTTTTCACAATAAAATATGTTGCTGCAGCAATTCGTATTTTTTTCCATTCTAAAAATCCAGATGGTACACTTGCCCCACCTAAACAAGATTTTTTAAAAGCTCTCTACAAAAATAACCAAAACATAAATCATACTTTATAATACGTGCAAGTCATTGGTAGGGACACTACTGATCTAGGAAAAATAGCATTTTGGATAAAATGAGCCTTAAAACGAACCCCAAGCCTTATTTTGTACTTTCCAAATATTATAAGGAAACAAAGGTTCTGAAAAAAACTTCATTCAATCTTATGCCCCGTGGCGTTTACGTCGTTTTGGCGGTTATGTGGTAGTAGAATCAGCTAATTGCATTGCTAGCAACAATTCCTCATACTGGAAATAATCAAAATTGTAAAAATTTTGACCTTACGAGCGATTGTTCCTTTTGCCCCATATGGTCGTCTTGCCCCACCTTCCCCTACTTGCCAAAAATCGTATTCCTTTCTGCTGGATTGAAGAACAAAATCGGTTATTTCTCATTATATCCTGCATCAATCTTAATGAAACTGGTTGCAAAAGACGAGAAATTATTTTTGCTTTTAAGTAATAAACATCAATTTTTGAGCGCGCGAAAATTTGTGAACTTTTTCTTTAAAAAACATGTTTTGGAAAACGAAAAAATGAGTTTTCCGGTATATATCAACGATATAAGCATTTATATAGTTGAAAACAGATGTGTTAACGAATATTCAACAATTTCTATTGATTTTTGACAGAGTGTGTTGCCATTTAGTCCAAAAAACTATCTTTTACTAAATTTACAATTTTCTCATAGAAAAATCAAACAAATTTTGGAATGTTGTATACCAAATTGTTGGAAATAATTTTTCTCATCCGAATCTGGAATAAGTTTTATAAAAATGTTGATTCTGAAGGTAAAAACATTTTTTTTCGAAAAATCATAGGTTTACGCTACTTGTTCATAGGTGGTGACATGTGTTTTTTAGCTTTGCTGCAAATCCTCTATAGGAGAAATAATATTTTCATAAATATCAAATATTTCTCTACTCATGCGAATACTAGTTTCAAACAAGGCTAAGAATGATCCTTAAAATAAAACTTTTCTAAAACGTTGCCAAAGACACTTAAAAAATGAATGCCAATTGGCATTCATAAGCTAAACAACATGCGACATCTAGAGTTGAGTAGCAGGACAGAGCCAAGGATGTCGTTTGAAATTTTTGCCCTTTGAGGTTATGTATGCGAATTCTGTTTTGTTAAATTCCAGCGTTCAAGACAACCTTTGAACAAAAATATGAGCTGATACTTTGTTAACATTTGATGCTCTGTCATTTTAAACAATATTTTTTTTCAAAATTATTTTTTTTTCAAAATCTTTTTTATTGCGTTAATTTATAGAGGGCAAAAAGTTTACACTCGTACTACTTGAATTTTTTCTCAAAAGTTGTTCTAAGAGCTGTAAATTCAATTTTAAGTTTGCATTCCTATATAACCGAACAGTGAAAATTTGAATCGTCATTCTTCGATGCTTTGCGCCATCTGTCGGAATTATGGAGCTTTTAATCACGAAAAGTGATGGCTAGGGCTAGTGATTTTTCACGGCGAAAATAATCAAAATTACGCGGCATGCCATTAACAAAACATTGAAATTTCACGGCAATTTCTTGGTACTCTAAAACTGTATTCTTTTAGCAGAATTATTAACAGAAAACTGTCTTAAATGAAAGCAATAGTTTTAGATACAAAATAAAATGCGTTTTAAACCCCCTGGCACAAGTGATTTATTTGAAAAAAGGAGTACTGAATTAATCTTGAGAAATTTTGAAGATTTTCCGTCAGTGGAATTCTAGAATTTTTTTATAAGGTCTTACAAACATATGTTAACGTTGAGGGTATCCCGGTTACACCAATGAACATTGACATTAGGTGTGAAAGGGATACACTCAATGTGAACATTTGTTTATAGGACCTAATAAAAAAAAGTCAAGAATATATGATTCAACTGTTTCTATTTTATTGGGATTTTATAAAATCAATTTGCTTAAATACCTCCAAAACGATGCAAGTCCTAAACCTCTAATTCATCACAAGATGGTCCCTTTAGTTTATTTACATTATTTTGATGAAATAAAAAAATAAAAAAAGTCCATTGACGTAATTAGTTTTTCAGTCAAGTCTCCATAAAATTTTGAGGGCTATTCATACAAATTTGTTTTGTAATTATATTAAGTTCTATATTATAAGGAGTCATTTTCTGATCGATTGATTGTTTTCAGCAAATTAGTAGTTTATAATAAGGATTTATGAGAAAAAACCGATGGAAAATTTCCAACAAATTATTTAAAAAAGGGTCAATAATACTTTTTTGGACATTTGAAATTGCTGCCATCACTTCGGATTGTGTTAAAAAAATCAATACTAGGTGTCTGAAGGCTTGATCGTTGAGGCAATTGCAAACCTCTTTTTACACCAAAGCTCCTATCCACCCTGGGATTCAAACTGACGACCTTTGAATTGTTAGTCCAACTGGACGACAAATACACCTTGACTTAGCTAACGACCTAATCTATAGATTTGTGTTGTCGAATTTGTGAACATTGAAATTATTTCAAATATCAACAAAATCAAATGTAGACGATTTTGGAAATATATTTTAATGCTCCCGAATTTGCAGGGTTGCTTTTTGCTCATAAAAAAATTGGGAAAAACTGAACAATAATTGAATTGATAAAAAGTTTGATTTTTCCGGAAAGCCCTAAAAAAATCTTTTGCAGAGCACTCAAACCAATCCAACGTTGACGATTCCCTTCAAGGAAAAAAGATGGCCCATCTCTCTGTTGCGGAAACCGATATTTGCCGTGCTGAAATCACCCAAAACGATACAACAAAACTGTCTTTTTGCGTGACGGTCGTCCTCAGAGGACTGAAAGAAGTGGGTATCGCATGACACGACCAAAAAAAGAAAAATGAAGAACATTTCACAAGACATTTTTCTGTAGCACGTAAGATCAATCAGAACATGGGGGCTGGATTTGATGATACAGAAAAATGTCGCAGTCTTTCCAGCAGCAATTTGGTGG
Organism: Culex quinquefasciatus; assembly: GCF_015732765.1. Classification (NCBI taxonomy): domain Eukaryota; kingdom Metazoa; phylum Arthropoda; class Insecta; order Diptera; family Culicidae; genus Culex; species Culex quinquefasciatus. The sequence goes on from NC_051862.1 coordinate 165,709,995, forward strand.
GGCTCTCTAGAGAGACACGAAATTATAGCACTTTGTGAGTTTGGAAATTACTTTAAGGCGATTATTACAAACATTTTAAGGGAAAAGTGCCTTAAAATTAGATTATCGTCAAAATTGCGCTCTCAACCCTGTCACCGTTAACCCGCTAACGAGCAATATTTTTATCATCCCATAAAACACCTCTTCGGTGCATGTTCCTACACCTTGTTTGTGGCATACCTGTGTGTACAACAGAGTACATGAAGGTAAACTCATAAACAACGTCGGAAAATGTGCCGGTCGTAATTGGTCGTAATTGCTGCCAGCTGCGTATTAACGGCTCAGGCTCAGGAAATTGTCGCACGACTGCGAGACGCTTAAAGTTGCAGTTGGAAACTTTTCTTTAAGCCTGAAATTCCGCGCGGGAAAACCGGAGCTCGCCTTCATCAATAATTAATGTCAAGTGCTGTTTTTTTCGCCGTCACAATCTTGGCACCATATTCTCCAGGCAGATGCCGGAGTTCGCCAACGAAAGCTTAAGCTGCACACAGTAAAAAAAAAACTTGCTGTTAGCTTTTTATTAGGATGATCTAAAAGATGAGGAAAAATATAAAGTTTTTACTGTCCTGGGACTGAATATAATTGACTAATTTATTAATTGATGAGAAAGTGTCCGGCAAATAGAAAATTACCACCATCAGCCCTGTTCCAGCGTCCAGCGTCGGCGAACTTCAAGGCACGACATCTGCTTCACGTGGCCTCATTTCCACACGATTCGGGGGGAGGCGGGAGGGCGAAGATGTCGCTCGTGACCTTGGGCGGGAAAAAGCTTCGGACGCTTCAACTTAGCTGGCCCATCGCTGGGATGAATGATGGCGAGCAGAAAGTGGCTCTCTCGCCGCTTGGAACAGTAATTATCTTTTGGGGATTGCTGTTTTTGGGTCGGGGGGGTTTTTTTTGGGACACTGCTATGTGAAAGCTTTATATCACTGGACATATATTGTGACATAAGTTTTAGCAAATTTTGATATTTTCTTGGTTGTGAAATGCATAAACTACTGTTATATACTTCACTTTACAAAAGTTGTTCTTTTGATGATGTTATCCATGCATAATTCTTGTTTCAGCAGATATTTGTAGTTTTCAAATTGATTTCCTCGCGATTTTAGGTCGCCGTTTTTCACAAACCAGGGGATATGTTTGAGCTCGTCTTCTTAAAATTGATCCTGTCCCTATCTTAAGGTGTCGATTTTTGCGACACAACACTTTCAACCTAGGGTAACATATTTCAATACAAAATACTATGACACACAATATCCACAGATCGTGGAATATTGAATCCCATTGCTTAAGCTGCTTGAAGGTGATCATGTGGGTGCTCGACTCGTCACTGCCGATGTATTCTTGTGATGCTTTTGCCACTTTTATCCAGTGCTGTTCAATGCCAGCTTCATACAAGGAACGTAGCAGAGTACCAAAGTGGTGCATTATTAAGTTCCGATGCCCAAAGTAGTAGAACAACAGAGTTGAATCGAATCGCTCATCAAGTAATACGAATCGCATTTGGCTTGTTTTATGGTCATACTTTGGCAATGCTCGAATTATTGCTTTCGCAGATTCAGATTCAACCAGGATGGCGATGTTTGGACCCAGTGAAAAGATATCGATGGTGGGAGATCGATGTCTTCTCTGTACGATACCAGTTAGTCTAGGATCCGCGGTGATAGCTTCTAGTGTAAGGTAGGATTTCACCAAGACTCGCATTCCTGCCGGTCGTAACTCATTGATTCTTGTCACATCAGGTTTGGTCGGCCAATTTGCTAGGAACGAAACTATTTTGGCCTCGTAGCCGCATAGTAGTACAAACGTAAGAATGAATCGACCAATAATAATCAAACTCTTAATTGCTTTCTTCCAGCTGCTGTTGAATACGTGGGACAGACGTGATGATAATAGTGTTACGCATAATCTGGCAATAGAGCCCCATATGATTAGCCACCAGATACCTGGCGTGTACGGAGCAGTCAACAGTTCATAAATTTGAAGTGGCCTTCCTCGAGGTACAAGCAAGACTAAACTGTAGAAAGGTAGAACTGGTACTCCATAGCGTACGACGTCCAATTGCCAGTGAACAAGGTTTAGAAAACATGCTGAAGGATTCAACATGCGACCGGAGCACTCTGATGGCTTCACCTCGGGCAAACATTCTAAACAAATGGTTTTCAAGGAACCGTTCATGTGTCTTGCGATCAAGTTAGCTAGCTGAACATCGAGTCCTTTTGCTTGACCGGTGGTAGCATCGAATTCACTATAAATGGGATTATGGTGGGTACATGCGTTAAGTATTTTTCCTTCTAGGTCGATTTCCTCTGGGAATATCTGGTGCAGTGATTCGTAGCGCTGAATTATTTGATAGGCACTACGAAATATATAGAAACTGAACATGTCATATTTATAGGAATCAGCATAGACGGTAATAAAAAGAACCTTCACTAATCGAACTCGTTGAAACAATGTTAAAAGATCCCAAAGGTGGTTCATTGAAATAAACGAAAATAGTACAACCAACTTTGTTTGCGCGTTGATTTGAACAAGTTTGTTTGAAATCGCTGCTTGATTCATACCCTACCAAAAATACAAAACAAATACATGTTATGAAATTTAACGTTTGAACTTTCAAACTCACGTATCCGTATGATCCCAGAAACACAACTGCCAAAGTTGGTATTCCATGCTTTGATGCAACAAATTCACCATTTTCATCAAGTAACAATTTCGGGTACTTTTCGATGGGGTCCGACACGATTAGATCATCTAACAAGTCTTCAGCGTACAACGCAACATCTGATTCTTTGATGAACCAAAACTCCGTTCGTGAAGTGCTTGTTTCGCGTAGTAAATCTTCACAAATACGAACTAATGTCGATTTTAAAACCTCCAGCGGTTTTGGCAGATATGACTTTACAGATTGTCCGCAAAACGACGAAACGACACAAACTAGAACTAACTTGTTCAACATTTTGCAAGCAAATACCAATCTAGTGCATGTTTTGATTAGAAACTCAGTGAGAAACAACAGATGATTTCTAAAGTCAAAACAAAGCAATTAAAAGTTTTTCTATTGAAGGAATTAAACGTCTGTTCACGTAAACAATATTCATTATTATAACGAATACGAATTTTGTGTGTCATGTTTTACTTTTCACAAAACACTTTAAGCTATGTTAGTTTATTTTCCTTATTTTTCTTAATTTGCATCTACAGATCTTATAAAATAATACAAAAGACATCCTGTTTGTTCTGTTTGAAATGAAACGACAATATTCAATGTTTGGAAATTTTAAACACAATTTGTTATGACGGAAAGATATGCATTTTGGTTAGCAGCCAATAACAATCTCCAAATTGTTTCATAAATTACGATAAGAGAGGCTTAAGATGTCTGGCAATCCAAAATGAAATGGGTTCAATTGAGTAATCGCTTCTTCGAGTTGAGTAAACCTGACCATACACATCTCACAAATATAGTAAACTAGAATTAGACTAAACTGTATAAATTAAATTTTACCAACTGAAATTTGTTGCATATTGCAAGCATAAACAAACCATCCCTGCAAACCGAGCTGCTGCTTGCTGCAGCAAAATGGTTAAACGAAAATCCAATCACGTTTCAATAAAAAAATCATTCAGCGATAATCGTGTCAGAATGCAATAAAATCAGTCTGGTTCGCGCACTTACACTCTGCACACACACACACACCCACAAAAGCTCGCACAAACACAATTACCGGAAGGCGCCTCGCCAAATGGCACTCACCACACACAGTGCACAGAGAGATAGCATGTTACTACATACACATAACATAAAAGTTATATAAAGTTCCGAATGAAATTCGACAATAGACATCATTTTTCCCTTCCCCGGCGTTTTCCAGCCGGGGCAAACCAACTTTCCAAAATATCCGGCCGAGAATCACGCGATCTTGGGAAAGTGTGGAAGGAGGGCTTTTCTGGGGATAAAGGCAGGCCATTGGAACCACTCATCTATCATTGCCGTTTGTCACGAAGCTTGGCGCTAGAGTTGGCACTGTGAGAAATTATTTTAGGATCTTTATTATATATATTAAGGTCAATGATCAATACTTTGAAAAAGTTGTTCTCACAAAGCTCATATTTTTAAACAATTTTCAAATTTTATATTTTTTGACGGAAGTTTTAATTTTAAATTAATGCATGTTTCAAACATTTGGTTATAAGAGTGAACAACTGAAGTCAAAAGAAAATCAAAACCTTGAGTGTTTTTTGAACCAAATAGAAGATGCGTTACTCATAAATAAAACTATGGTCTTATGACATTTGGGAATGGTGACAGATTTTGTGTTGAAAAAATGTGTAATTTTACATCAGGAACTGGTGAAATTTTCTTCATTTCCTGACGAATTTCACCTTTTTACATTCTATTTAAGTAAATTTCAATTAAAAGAGATTTAATATTCTGTAATTTTAATTTTTTACCTTCCAAAATTCACATTTCAGATTCTGTTTGTTTTTTTACTAAGAACAGATGAATATAGTTTCTAAAGGAGCGGCCGTGACTGACTGGTTACGATGTTCGCTTTGTAAGCGAATGGTCCTGGGTTTGATGCCCATCTGCTCCCAACGAGACAGTTTAATACATAGAGATACTTAAAATACTGAATGAGAACGAAAAATCTAAGTCGCTCGAGGTGGGGTTCGATCCCCCGTCCTTTGAATTGGTAAGCAAAAATGCTAACCACTAGGCCATCGCGACTTGGTGAGCTATGACTGGAATTAGGAATACTGTTACTATCAACTATATACGCGCTGGGTCCTTGTCCATTTGACAAGGGTTCGGAAGTTCTAAATAACGTTTGAATCCGATTGATGCAAACGTTCTTCAGGGCGGGGCTTGTCGATAAAGCTGAAGTACCTCGCGCTCGGCTAGCCAGCGTAGAAATGGGTTACCGAAGCTCGGCAGAGCTAACACCTTCCAAATGCCTATGCGAGTTATTTGCATGTATAGAGTGTAGATCTAAAAACACATGGAAACAACTCAATTTGTAAGAAGTGGCCGCGTGGTCCCGTTTGGATGGTTGCACACACACACACACAACAGATGAATATAGTTTCTAAATTGAGTAAATCTCTAAAATTTCGCAACTTGAAAAAGTATATGTTTTTTTGTGTTGGATGAAACTTGACATGTTGGTATTCTAAAACCTGAATCTTGAGAAGAGATAATCTGATCAATTTGGAGTCTTCGGAAAAGTAGTAGGTTAAGATAAGGACTTTTCAGAAAAAAAGTACACGGAATAATACAGTCATGTCCCGGTTTTGCACTGCCCCGATTTTTATTCGTTCAGCTGCCTCAGTTAAGTACGGCCCAGTGCTAAGCTGAAGCACAGAGCTCTTAGGATTTTGGCTATATGGGAGACATTGGCTATAATCGTATGAAAAATCATGTAAACATCAAAATAATATAGTGTTTTGGTATCGGGATGATGTCAGCTATCCATTGCACTTGAAATTTTCACAAAAATACGTTTTTTCCAATATTTTGAAATTGCAATGTATCTCCAAAAAATAAATAAAATTAATGTAATTGCAATATAGGTATCAAATGATCGAAATTTTCAAAAATTTTGAATGTAATAACAAAATGTTTTGAAAATACGCAAAATTTTCTTAAAACTGCATATTTTCGAAAATATACTCAAAATATCTGTTTTTTGCAATATGGGTATCAAACGATCGAGCTTTTTCATTCATTTCAAATGCGTTAATCAAATATTTTGATAATACTGCAAAATTTCACAAAACTACGTATGTTCTCAAATATACTCAAAATATCAGTTTTTTTACAATAAAAAAAATCACATCATTCGCTCTACAGCATTGCCTGGGCGTTCTCGATTGCGAGATTCCTACTCGAAACTAGGTGTCCGAAGGCTTGATTGTTGAGGCAATTGCAAACCTCTTTTTACACCTTATCTTCCATCCACCCCGGGATTCGAACTGACGTCCTTTGGATTGTGAGTCCAACTGCCTACCAGCGACTTCACCGAGGCAGGACCCAAGGAGACGACTCCTACACCTGGACTGAGCTATCGACCTAACCCTTTAGGTTCGACCGGGGCCAACATTTACTTCCCCATCCGACGGAAGGTCCTACCAATTTCCCTCATCTTGTTAGCTTTCCACTGGAGTGGGAGATCGGTCGGATGTTCGGTTACGCCCAAACGGATGTTTGTCGTTCTGTGTATGTTGTTGATTTTTTTCCCAAACTTTTTTCGTTCGTTCCTCAAGTTGGGGTCGGCAGCTTCCTTTTTTATGATTTGCCAAAACCGTTTCGCTTCGAGTGATGAAGTTATCTTCGGTTCACACTCGTCTGAACATTGTGTGGATACGAGTGCGGTGGTACTTTTATTCTAGCTCCAAGTGAAACACCATCGAAATGTAGTGGGTACTTGGGGCAGCATCCGTTTCGATGGTGGAGCTTTTTTTTGAGAGAGAGAGAAGAAGCACTCAAACAAAAAAGTCCAACGCAAACAAACTGCACCGGGGAGCATCAACTGGAACGACGACGACGGAGTAGCATTTTTATGGCACTGACAGTTATTTTGCTGGGGCCAAAGTGGGCTGACATGATAAAATGGGGCCGGAAAAGAGACACAACATAATGCCGGGCCAAGATAAGCGGGGTCTGAGAATTGTCGAGAATTGGCCAGCGTTTGGGTTTCACACGGCAGAATTTTGGCACTTTTTCCCACAACCTCAGCTAAGAAAGATCTGTTTTATTTTTTTGTGAGGATTTTCCCAGAATCTGTTTTTTTTGCCCAGTTGGGATAGAAAAGGATTTTTCCGTTTTTGTGATCATTTTTTGGTTCTCCGAAAATGTCTTGTCTTTGAGCTGCTGGCCTTGACCCTAGCAGAGTGGGCCACCACCATGTGTGGCCACCGGAAGGAGATTTGGGTGGGCAATTTATTCAATCGGAAAAGAGCCATCTTAGCAGTGGAGGAAAACTGGAAGGAAGGGGAAAGGCGGTTGTCTCCGTTTCCATTAGCTTTCTGTTTGTTTTTACCCGTTTTAATGGCGGGAATAAGCTGCCCCATACAAGACGTCTTTAGCAATTGTGTGTTTTTCGCCTTAAGTGAAATGTGAAGAAAATATTCTTGGCAACTAGGAAAATAGCAGTTTATTCCATTTAGCAACTTGTCGCCCTCGTACTAACTTGTCGTACGTGCATTGTGGGCCAAATTGAGTTAAGAACGCTATTTTATGCAGCTCACAATGCCTAACATTTTGACCTTCACAGATCCCGATTTCAATCCTGAGATATTCAACAAAATCCGAAAAAAACTCCGTGCATTTTCGTCACTTTACATATGAAAGAAGTTTCAATCTTGTCGTGCTATCTTGTCACTCCCTGAAAATTGATGTAAGTGTCAGGTCAGAACGCGTTTGACGCACGTACAAGTTAGACTACCGTAAACATTTGTAAATATAACTCGGGACTCCAGCAACCAACTTCAACCAAACTTCGGGACAATGCACATAATGGTCAGCTAAACAAAACGGGTTTGTTATTGTTTACATTGCGTGCTTTCGTTTTTGTTTATTCATGGTCAAACATTAAAACGCGTTTTTCTCGGAACGTCAAAATGGCGGTTGCGACAAGATAGGACGACGACGTCGAACTACTGTTGACATACTGTTGTAGCTTTACAAGTCCGAGTTTCAAATTCATTTAAGGACGAGTTGTATAATTTTCAAAGTTAGAAATGATAAACGCAATGCCCCACATATAACATTTAGCCAATATCAATAAGACCTTTTATTCCCCCTAAATGCAATCACTCAGCACCTGACCTTTGTCTAATTTCACAATTAGTTAATGATAGCAGCAGCAAAGCCTACCACCCAAGCAATTGCTGAATGATTTACAATATCTTATCACCGTTCAAGCCGAGATAAGTCCTCAATTACCGGGCGAACGGAATCATAACGGCTCTGAACAGGCCAATTCAGTTTCGATCGAGCTGCTCTCCGAGCAAGATGCGAACGCTGGGAGCTTTGAGCCTAGTCGCTCTGTTGGCGACGACCGTCAACGGGCTAGCGATTCGCGAACCGGACTCGAAGGACTGGTATCAGCACGCGACGTTCTACCAGATCTACCCGAGGTCGTTTTTGGACAGCAACGGCGATGGGATAGGTGATTTGGCGGGGATCACCTCCAAGATGAAGTATCTGGCGGATATTGGGATTGACGCGACGTGGTTGAGCCCGCCGTTCAAGTCACCTCTGAAGGATTTTGGGTACGATGTGTCGGATTTCTACGCTATCCAGCCGGAGTACGGGAATTTGACGGATTTTGACAAGTTGGTGGAGGAATCGCACAAGAATGGCATCAAGCTGATGCTGGACTTTATTCCGAACCACTCGAGTGATCAGCACGAGTGGTTTGTGAAGTCTGTGGTGCGGGATCCGGAGTATAGTGACTTTTATGTGTGGAGACCTCCGGCGACAGGGGGTGGTCCGCCGAATAATTGGATCTCGGTATTTGGAGGGTCGGCGTGGACATATAATCAAGCGAGAGGGGAGTACTATCTGCACCAGTTTACGCCTCAGCAGCCGGATTTGAACTACCGGAATCCGAAGGTGCTTGCGGAGATGACCAAGATGTTGTTCTTCTGGTTGGACCGTGGAGTGGATGGGTTCCGGTTGGACGCTATCAACCACATGTTCGAGGATGAGCAGTTCCGGGATGAGCCGTTGTCTGGGTGGGGACAGCCGGGAGAGTACGATTCTTTGGATCACATTTATACCAAGGACATCCCGGATGTGTATGATGTGGTTTACAACTGGCGGGATCAGATGGATAAGTATTCCGCGGAGAAGGGCCGTACTATCATTCTGATGACGGAAGCGTATTCGAGCATCGAGGGAACGATGCTGTACTACGAGAGTGCGGACCGGAAGCGCCAGGGAGCTCACATGCCGTTCAACTTCCAGCTGATCTATGACTTTAAGAAGGAGCAGAACGCCGTTGGGCTGAAGAGTTCGATCGACTGGTGGATGAACAACATGCCGGCTCGACACACTCCAAGCTGGGTAGCTGGATCGCATGATCACTCGCGGGTAGCGTCACGAGTTGGACTAGATCGGGTTGATCAGGTCATGACGTTGCTGCATACTCTGCCGGGGACTAGTATTACGTATTACGTAAGTACCAGTGAGTTCCTCCAAGATTCTGTTTAACATTTTTCTTCCAGGGTGAAGAGGTAGCCATGCAGGACTTCAAAGAGGCTCAGCAGTTCGACAACCGAGATCCGAACCGGACGCCGATGCAGTGGGACTCGTCGACCAGTGCCGGGTTCAGTACCAACACCAACTCCTGGCTCCGAGTTCATCCGGACTATGCTCGGTACAACGTAGACGTGATGCAAAAGAATTCACAAAGTACCTTCCACCACTTCCAGCATCTGACCAAGCTGCGACGGTACCGGACGATGCAGAGTGGTGAGTACGTGCACAAGACGGTCGGAACCAAGGTGTACGCTCTGCTGAGGGAACTCCGTGGTGAGGATTCGTTCCTGACGGTGCTGAACATGGCCGGAGCAGAGGATACCGTGGATCTGGGTGATTTCGTGAATCTTCCGCAGAAGATGCGAGTTGAGGTGGCGCAACCGAACTCCAAGTCGAAAGCTGGGTAAGAACTTTTACTTCTCTTTTAGAAGAATTTCTCACAATTCTTTTCCCCTAACAGAAATGAGGTCGACATCAGCAAGTTGACGCTGGGACCGTACGATTCGGTTGTGCTGAGAGCAACGGTTTCGTCGGCAGCTGCTATCAACCTTTCGATTGGATTGCTGCTAGCGATTATGGCCAGGTATATCTTCGTGTAGTCATAAATTACGGTCACGTGCATGGCTGATACAGGCGTAATTAGCCTTTGTAACAATAAAAACTCTCTTATCAACCAAAGCTCAGCCGTTGTGAAACCTTTCCCAACATCATCCCCCGACTTAAGGAAAAATGCCGGAAATCATTATTCCACCTCCACCCACACCAACGATTCCGCTCAAAAGGACACCATTAATCATTTCCCAAGACCGTCCGTCATCATCTTTGCTTTAACCTTTTCCCCGGGACCCCGGGATAAACGCGTTGACTGGCCTTTTCCGATACATGACATATGTCGATCATTGGCCGAACCCAGATCAATCATCTAGATTTATTCCTTTCACATGAAGGTTTTTTCCTTCCCTCTGTTGACATCCTGCATGTGTTTATCTTTCCTCCGTTTGCGACATGGGGGTGACATTGGGCCATTAGCATGAAGGAACTTTTGCTAGCAGCAGTCAATCGTGGACCCAATTTGGGACTATTTGTGAGGCGAATCTCGTACCGCATCGTGTTTTTAATCCATCCGTGACGCGTTGCACGGTGAATTTAAAGGGCAAAAATTTCCAAGCGCAGGTGTGTTGCCGACGAACGGTGCATAACTCATTCGCTTGAATTCCAATTTCCCCCACCTGGAGCGATTTCTAACGAGATGTTAAGCTTTGAAAGATGGATTGGGGGATTAACGGTATTCATGGGGCGTCCGAACGGAGCTGGCAATGAACGGGGGGAAATTCGTTTTTCGTTTTCTTCCGTTTTTTGAAGAAAGATGAAAATATGGTGGAAAATGTAAGCGAGGAATTGTCACTCGGTTTTCTGCACGAATTTTATTTGTGTGTGTGTGTGTGGGTTAGAAATGCGTATTGTGTCACTCAATTGGATTTTTCGGGTATTCATAACGGGTTCGGCGAGGGTCGTTTGGAATTTGGATTGATGAAAGGTGGAAATGGATTCGGAGAAAGGAAGTTGATATGATGTAATCGAATATATCAATTTTATTACGTTCAAGGTCTTAGACTTCTTGCAAGACCATTACTTTTCCCTCATTTTTGTTCTTCTATAGTTAAGGTCCAAAACTTGAAATCTTTGTTTGAATTTTAATTCAATCAAATGAGAATAACTTGAAATAATCTAGAGATATCATTCGTGATTTTTTAATGAAAATGCTTTTTTTTATTAATTTTTTTCCATTCAAAATTGTGTTCACACGATTTCCCATTACATGGATAACGTTTATTTTGATTGCTTTTTAAGCCAATTGGGCACTTTCAGGCTTTTAACTAATTTTTGGTTCACAGATCGGAAAAAAACGTAGAACTTCAGGAAAGATTTTGGCAAGTTTATGGCAGTAGCATAACTGTAACAATGTATAAAACGATTTGTAATACTTTTTTTCCAAACTGTTGATAATTAGAATAGTCTTGCAGAGTCGAGAGACATAAATAATAAAAGCTTCTAAAAGAATTCTTCAATGTTTTACGTAAGAATATTTGACTGATTTTCATGACCATTTTCACTCTTTGTTTGAGGTTTTTTTTACAGGTTCAAGTGTATTTATTTTCCAAAAATATAATTTAAAATTGAAACAATATTAAAACAACGAGATTTTTTTATACAGTCTTCAAGAGCATAGCACAGCATAGATATGGTGTCTACCCGTAACTTATCTATACTGTTTCCCAGAATAGAAATACAATTTAAAACAATTTCAATTGGTCTAATAAAATGAAAAACGCTACTTAATCCTCACTTAGATGGTTGGTGCCCTCCTGACAATCATAAAGTGAATACATTCAGTCAAAATTGCATCATTCACCTAGAACACGTTTAACAAAGTAAGCATCATAACTAAATTCTTTTGATAGGGTTTTCAGATCATCAAATTTCTGGGACATCAGCAAGGTCTATTGATAACCTTTCCAATGATAGTTCGCTAGATATAGGCAGACAAAATTTGAATGTATGACAAAAGGTCGAAATACATAAGGTCGAATGGACAAAAGGTCGAATAGAGGGGGTTTTTCTTTGAAAATATAAAAAAATATGATCTATTTTTTTATACACAGCTATGTTTTTGAATTCAGATTTTTCTTATGATCTACTATGATCATGAATGATAGATTTAAAATGAAAGAAAACTTGCAACAATATTCAAGAAGCAAAACTCTAAAATATTTCAACAATTTTTATGAATAAAATACAAATTTCAAAAATATTTCAAAAGTAGTATTAGTAAGAAGAACCGCTAATATATGAAAGAATGGAATTATTCACAAAATCATTACGACAGTCAAGAATAGGTTAAAACAAAACTAAAAAAATAATAATTTGTATTAGAACTGCTCATATTTGGAAGAATGTAAAAACTCACAAAAGTAGGTCAAGCAAAGGTTGTTTTTAACACCTAAACTCCCATGCTCGAGGAAAAGGTGGAACTCCAACTTTGAACAGCTATATCTCGGCTCCCTGTGGACGGATTTTCGATATCTAAACAGCAAAAGATGCGGACAGATCTCTAGATAATGTTGCTTTTTTGAAAAGTCAAAAATAGAGGCGTTTACCCTAAGTTATTCCCGAAACCATAGGAGCAACTTTTTTCAGCCCTCTTTTACTACATGTTTTACATGCAGTTATAAATATTCAATGATAATCTATGTCAAATCCATGCCAGAATGATAGATAATGCTCATTTATTATACTCAAGACCATTTTCGGTCCAATGTGGCCACTTTGGAACCGGTCCCAGGTACTCCGGTGAAACCCGGATTACGTTATATTGTGGAGCATTTTCGGGAATATTTTGGTCAAGGCAACATGCATATCACAGTTCATCATTTTCAAAATCAAGCTCATTGGTGATACCCAAGTCCATTTTTGGACCAATCTGGCCACTTTAGGACCGGTTCCCGGTGCTCCGGTGAAACCCGGAATAAGGCAAATTACGGGATTATTTCTGAATAATTCTTGAAATGGCAATATCAATGTCAAAGATTATCATTTGCAAAATCAAGCTCATCCATGATCCTCAAAACCACTTTTGGACCAATCTGGCCACTTTGGGATCGGTTCCCGGTACTCCGGTGAAACCCGGAATAAGGCAAATTACGGGATTATTTCTGAATAATTTTTGACAAGGCAATATGGATGTCAAAGACCATCATTTGCAAAATCAAGCTCATCCATGATCCTCAAAACCTCTTTTGGACCAATCTGGCCACTTTAGGACCGGTTCCCGGTACTCCTGTGAAACCCGGACTATGGCAAATTACGGGATTGTTTCTGAATAATTTTTGACAAGGCAATATGGATGTAAAAGATTATCATTTGCAAAATCAAGCTCATCCATGATCCTCAAAACCACTTTTGGACCAATCTGGCCACTTTGGGACCGGTTCCCGGTACTCCGGTGAAACCCGGAATAAGGCAAATTACGGGATAATTTCTGAATAATTTTTGACAAGGCAATATGGATGCAAAAGACCATCATTTGCAAAATCAAGCTCATCCATGAACCCCAAAACCACGTTTGGACCAATCTGGCCACTTTAGGACCGGTTCCCGGTGCTCCGGTGAAACCCGGAATATGGCAAATTACGGGATTATTTCTGAATAATTTTTGACAAGGCAATATCAATGTCAAAGATTATCATTTGCAAAATCAAGCTCATCCATGATCCTCAAAACCACTTTTGGACATATACTCCGGTACTCCTGTGGAACCCGGAATAAGGCAATTTACGGGATTATTTCTGAATAATTTTACACAGGGCAATATGGATTTCAGAGTTCATCATATTCAAAATTTAGCTCATCCATGATCTGCAAAACCACTTTTAAAACAAACTGGCCACTTCAGGACCGGTTTCCGGTACTCCATTGAAAACCGGATTATGGCAAATTACGGGATTTTTGCAATTTTTTAGAGCAATTTTTGATCAGCCAATTTGAGTTTACAAGTTCATCATATTTCATTTTGACATCCACATTGGCTAGTAATTTTTTTTTGCTGAAAGAGCCCCGTTATTTGAAAAAAGTCTTGATATTGCCGCAGTCATCTGCCAAAATAGCCATATCGAAAAAAAAAAGAAATTGCATTCGTGGTTGAGATTGATCTTGAAAACTATACATTTTGACATCCATATTGTCCTGTCAAAAATTATTCAAAAATAATCCACTAATTTGCCATGTTCCGGGTTTCACCGGAATGTCGGGAACCAAAACCGGTTTGGGGATCATGGATGAGCTTAATTTTGATTATGATGAACTATGACATCCATATTGCCCTGTCAAAAATTGACCTGCAATAATCCCGTAATTTGCCTTATTCCGGGTTTCAGTGGAGATTCCGGGACCGGTTCCAAAGTGGCCAGATTGGTAGATAAATGGTCTTGAGAATCACGAATGAGCTTGATTTTGAAAATTTTGAAATTTGATATGCATGTTGCCTCGACCAAAATATTCCCAATAATGCTCAACAATAGAGCGTAATCAAGGTTTCACCACAGTACAGGGAACCGGTCCCAAAGTGGCCAGATCGGTCCAAAAGAGGGTTTGGGTATCATGGATGAGCTAAATTTTGAACATGATGAACTTTGACATCCATATTGCCCTGTCAATAATAATTCGGAAAAATCCCGTAATTTGCCATATTCCGGGTTTCACCGGCGTACCGGGAATCGGTCCCAAAGTGGCCTGATCAGTCCAAAAGCGGTCTTGGGGATCATGGATAAGCTCGATTTTGCAAATGATGATCTTTGACATCCATATTGCCCTGTCAAAAATTGTCCTCCAACAATCCCGTAATTTGCCACATTCCGGGTTTCAACGGAGCACCGGGAACCGGTCCTAAAGTGGCCAGATTGGTCCAAACGTGGTTTTGGGGTTCATGGATGAGCTTGATTTTGCAAATGATCTTTAACATCCATATTGCCTTGTCAAATATTATTCAGAAATAATCCCGTAGTTTGCCATATTCCGGGTTTCACCGGAGTACTGGGAACCGGTCCCAAAGTGGCCTGATCAGTCCAAAAGAGGGTTTGAGGATCATGGATGAGCTAAATTTTGAACATGATGAACTTTGACATCCATATTGCCCTACCAATAATAATTCGGAAGATCCCGTAATTTGCCATATTCCGGGTTTCACCGGAGCACCGGGAACCGGTCCTAAAGTGGCCAGATTGGTCCAAAAATGGACTTGGGTATCACCAATGAGCTTGATTTTGAAAATGATGAACTGTGATATGCATGTTGCCTTGACCAAAATATTCCCGAAAATGCTCCACAATATAGCGTAATCCGGGTTTCACCGGAGTACCTGGGACCGGTTCCAAAGTGGCCACATTGGACCGAAAATGGTCTTGAGTATAATAAATGAGCATTATCTATCATTCTGGCATGGATTTGACATAGATTATCATTGAATATTTATAACTGCATGTAAAACATGTAGTAAAAGAGGGCTGAAAAAAGTTGCTCCTATGGTTTCGGGAATAACTTAGGGTAAACGCCTCTATTTTTGACTTTTCAAAAAAGCAACATTATCTAGAGATCTGTCCGCATCTTTTGCTGTTTAGATATCGAAAATCCGTCCACAGGGAGCCGAGATATAGCTGTTCAAAGTTGGAGTTCCACCTTTTTTCGCTTGCTTGGTAGTCCGCGGGATATTTTTATGGATGGGAGTTTAGGTGTTAATAATAAAAAAAACCTCCAAAAAAATTTTGAAGTCGAACTTTTGTTTTAAGAAACTGCTCATGTTTGAAAGAATGGAAAAACTAACAAAAATATAACAACAAACAAGAAAGAGGTTATTTTTTAAAATATGTTTTAAATATTTTAGAAGTCGAACTTTTTTTGAAGCACTGCTCATGTTTGGAAGAATGGAAATCTTATCAAAAATGATTTGAAAGTTATTCTGTTTATTTAAAAAAAATATTATTACGAACAGGATGGATAAACCAAGGATAAACTCACAAAAAAAATCAGATTTGTTTGTTCGAAAATATTTTATTCAATATTTTTTTAGAAGTTTCTGATTTTAATTATTTGTTTATTTTTTCACATTCGACCTTTTGTCTCTTCGACGTTTTGTCCATTCGACCTTTTGTCCACTTTCGACCTTTTGTTCTTTCGACCTTTTGGCATTCGACCTTTTGTCCAATCGACCTTATGTCTTTCGACCTTTTGTCGCACATCTACAACATTTATATAAAAAATCTGAGATAGGGCCTGAAAATAACAAGTACAAATATCGCTGATTGCTCTCAACTTTTGATACGGTTATCAGTACTATAATCTTTTTGGCTCGTTGGAAAAATCTTTCAAATAAAATAAATAAAAAACTCATTCAAAAAATATGGAACAAGACTGTTTTTTTTTACAAAAACCAGCTCTTTTACAATCAGCAATAGCATAAATTTTGAAGTACTTGACTAAACTTGCTCTTTTTAAGGCCAAAACGGTCAAAATAAATCTTCTAAAAAATAAAAAAAAATTTTAATGAACATAAAAACCTCTAACATTTTCAAAACATATAATGCTAACACAATAAATTTGCACAAATTAATTTGTATTTGCATTATATGTTTTGAAATTATTAGAAGGGACTACCCTGATAGTTTACTATTTTCAAACTTATAGTATAAAATTGTGAAGAAAAAGAAAAAGAGGTTTTTATTTTCAATAAAAAGGTTTAATTTGCTTGCAAATTTTTGGATTAGATTTATTTTTATTTTAAACTTTCAATGAAATGTGCCTCATTTAAAACTATAAAATAATTTCGTATTTTTGGAAAAATCGTAATTTTTGATTTTTGAAATTTTGAAAAAAAAAGTCAATGGGATGATAAGACTTTAAGAACACCATTTCATTGTTGCATTGAAAATCGTACAACATGGTCAAAAATAGTTACTTGTTTTCAAATTTGAAAGAGACGTTTAACAAAAATAATCCTGAATTCCATAAATAAAACGAAGTTGACTCTATAGCTGTAGGCCACCATTGCTAGTAACAACCACTAGTGTCTTCCTTTTAACTATAAGGATAGGGTTTCGAAAAGTACAAGTCTTCAGGCAAAACTCGTTACGTACACTCTGTCAGGTAAAACAGTATGGTGCGATTTCGGGCAATGTCGTTGTTAGCTTGGCACTTAGTAGAAAGCCAGTTCAGATAGATACAAGTAAAACTATATGTGTTCCGAACAGTAGTTAGTACCAAATGCGATTCCTTGAAGCTGATACAGTTACAGGCCTATCAACTAGTAATCTACGAAAGTAAACTGTAATGACGGAGTTAACTGAAAGGCTAATTTATATTTACATTAAATAAAATGTCATAACGATAACTCGTCCAGCTCAAACCTTTGTAGGGGAAAGAGATGGGACCATCATCATCATCATCATCATCACGTCGTTTTAGAGTAATCAAAGAAAATAAAAGCGTAACGCCTGCGCACTATGCGAGGTTTAACTGTATAGGTAATCAAAATACCTTACAAAAAAGTAGAAAATATTGAAGATCTGGCAACCCTGTCTCAACTTATGTTCACTTAACACTGGAACGCCCAACGCATGTCCAACTTACACGGACGCCCAAGCCTCCCTAAAAAGGTGGAACGGTAACTTCAACTTGCTGGTTCTCGAGCATTAGGGTAGGGTAGTCATCAATGAGACACTTTTGGTTTTCTACTTTCAACGATTTTTCTAATTTTTCCATCAGCATGTTTTAATAAGCTTTTTGTTGCATTTTCCTTCTTTTAGTGTGTTCTAACATTGACCAAAATATGAGATCGATCCGACATCTACAGCCAGAGTTATTCAACTGTCTCATTGTAGACGCACTTGGCAGGAACAATGAGACAGCTGGGGAACAATGAGACACTCTACGAAAATCAATACTTTTCTAGTAAAACATCATGTTTTTGTATTGGTCCATTACAGGTGACTTGCCTTGAACATTTTAGAGCAATTTTGACAACATGAAACTTTAATTAACAAAAGTTACACTAAAAAGTATTTAAATTTTGTAAAATCCATATATTTATACTAAATAACATTGTATGTTTGGTTAAATGAAGTTAAAACTCTTTAAATATGCCAAAAATCACTTTCAATTCATGTTTTGAAAGATTTACATGGATTTTGAAATGTTTAATGAAGAAAAATCAAAGTGTCTCATTGTTACCCATGGGCTAAAATGAGTGGGGAACAATGAGACAGCCACTGATTCTAGGTATATTCTAAATGTTGGTCAAACCTAATGAAAGGACATTGTAGCCCAATTCAATCCCTATGGAACGTCGAAAGAAATTTTAAGAAATATTAGTTTTGGCGTAAATGGCAGCCTACGAGCGAAAAAGTATTTTTTGTCCATAATTTACTTTTACACCCTAGAATCAAACATTTATGAATAACTTTTCAAGGGAGCGTCCATAACCAAAGCCACTATTATGGCAGATGTGTATCCAGTAGATACACCTTTCCCCCAAATATGAGCCTGATTGGTTGAAACTACGACCAGTGAGAGCCATTTTATCATTGTTCCCCGTGTCTCATTGATGACTACTCTACCCTACTCAACCAATCGGGACGATTCTTGTTTCCAGTGATTTGTCAGAATGTCTAGATGATCGTAAAATTTTGCAGAACTTGATTTGATCAAATCTGTAATTTCTGCGACCGAAAATATCGTTCCACCCTTTCTTGAAACAACTGTCTCCACGGAATTTTTGGCGATGTTTTTTTACACTTGAAAAAAAATTTGGAACGATGTTCTTGATCGCAAAAATTACAGATTTGATCAAATTAAGTTTTGTAAAGTTCTAGAATCATCTAGACATCCTAAAAAATCACTGGAAAGAAGAATCATCTTGATTGGTTGAGTTATGCCCGAGAAATATCGAGTTGAAGTTACCGTTCCAACTTTTTTGGAGCCTTGGGCGTTGGAATGTTAAGTGATATTTAGGCGTCGTACATAAAGTATGTCACGCAAAAATCGGCCAAAATTAACCCCCCTCCCCCCTATGTCACACTTGGTCACACAAGGTTGAACCCCCCCTCAACAAATACGTCACATTTTGCCAGAACCCCCCCCCCCTTGTTTTCAATGGGATTTTTTTTATTTTTAAACTCTAATAATTTTGGTATTTTTAGCAATTTTAAAGCAAAATAAGTTAGATTATTCTAACTATTCATTTTTTAGAATAAACATTGCGATATAGAAAACAGTTTTGTATCTTTTGAAAATTGGAAGACCTGGTATAACATTCAAGTATCTAATATGTTCAAACCATTTAAAGCAGTTTTCTTATGAACACCCTGCTTTCAAAGCATTTATTTTTATCAAGCAAGAATTTGCAAAATATTGAAGTTCCAGCTGAAAAATGTGACTGTATAATAAATTATAATGTGATACCGTCATCAGGGGTCACATTGGGTCTGGGGGGTGAGTTTGGGTCATACAAAAATGCAGAAATTTGTATGACCCAATCTCCCCCCAGACCCTATGTCACCCCTGATGACGGTACTTCTAAATGATAGTAAGCAAAAAAATTTAGAAAAGAGGATTTAATTTAATTGTGTACATTTCAAATTAATATAATGCAATCATAAAAAAAAACCTAGCGTGACGTCACAATCTCACAAACCCCCCTCCCCCCTTCGTCACATCTTGTCACACCTTCGGTAACCCCCCCTCCCCCCTAAGAGCGTACGTACTTTATGGATGACGCCTTATGTGCTTTATTGAAGTCGGATTTCACTTCTCTGAATGAATTATGTCCGGAAATATCATCCAACCTATCGTTTGATAGGTTATTGGGAACCCTAACAAACGAGTCCAAAATATTGAAGATCTGTCAACCATGTCTTAAGCTATGACCACTTAAATGATATTTGTTTACTTTTTGAAGCCAGATCTCACTTAACTGTATGTTAAGAATGTCCGAATCCAACATCCGACTTATCGTTGAATAGGTAATCAAAAGACTTTCCAACCGTGTGAAGATCTGGCAACCCCGGCAATCTGGAAGGTGGAGAGGTACCAACCACATAGGTGAATTAAGTTGGTTTATGTTATATAGACCTAATTAGCTATTAGATTGCAACAAAATGTGCTTAGACATATTTTAGGACAAAAAATACTGTATAATTACATGTTTTGACATAAAACATAAAGTGGATGATTGTGAAGAACACAGCCAAAGTTATGTATAATTGTTTCCCAAAATATCCCAAAATGTGCATGTAAATTGGGAAAACTAAAACTATGTTTAGGTGGACCTGGCAACATATTAAATTTTCAAGTGTCCTAATCTAAACATAATTTAAATCACCTGAAATTGAATTCCCGATGAGATTTCAGTAAAACAATGTGCTTCTTGTTCACATTTTGGGGAATAAATTTTCCATCCTCCGATAGGCTAATTAAGTCAAATTTCGAGCGCAACGTGACTGCAGCAGCTGTTTTAACGACCTGATTGAGATCGCTCAAGAAAAGCGCCCGAGCGGCATCACCAGGAAAGCTATAATTTTCCCCATGCGGAAAATCCTCTGGAAGGTTCATCAGCACTGCCTGCCTGCTAACCAGTTTCAGTTTCAGTAGCGCACGGAACAATGCCGATGACAAGGTTCTTTACGAGGCTCTGGTTTTATGGTGGCACATAAAAACCTTCCTATTGGGTGCTGCTCGGGGCGGAATGCTGTTTGGAGGGAGGGGATGCTGCTGATGCCGACGGGTCTAATTGATTGATGTGTCCCGTTGGAAAAGTTGGCCACATATAGTGCCCTGAAGTTGCTGCCATCACACCAGATGGCGTCACATGCGGGGAAAAGTCTCTGGAAAGTTGGGGTTTGCATTCCGATATGTTTTTTTGTAATTTTTCAAGAAATCTTTAAAATAAATTATTGACACCATACAAGATTTGGAAATAACATTATTGTTTTTGAAATAATGAATAAAATAATATCACAAACTCCTGATTTGACAGAGTCCAGCTCGTGGCAGTTTGCGAGAGTTTTGCGAATAGCTTGTCCCGAAGAGTGAGAGTGGCTGGAAAACAAGATAATTACACTCAAGTGGTTTGTATTATGGAGCTATTTTCAAGTGGCTTGTTAAGTTGGATTTTCTTCGCAAAGAAGCTGTGTACAGAGAGCTTAGGTGAAAATGGTCCAAATTGTTTTTCGATCATTATCGTAATTTATCAACTTGTGCCAATGGAAAGATTAATTTGAAGTACGATTCTCAATAGCTTCCAGTTTAAACTTGCAGAATTACTTCATTCTGAAAGTATCGAGCCAATCAAGAAAGTGGTTTCTGACCAACCCCATCCAGGAAGATCCCTATCGAAGTAAGTTGAAGCTAAACGCCACCACGACCGAGTGGCATCCTACAGTGTGGCAGTTTTGAAATTAAAAATTGACCATTTCCTGCCCCGCATGATGACTCGTGGTTGAAAAATCGATTGGCCCACACGTGGGATGCACTCGCGTGTGCTCCGTATGTCGGTGGCAATTTACGCGCGGTGAACTTTTGTGTTCTACGTGGAACGATGGGCCCCTTCCGGAGGGCCACGGTACTTGACAGAAAAAAATGGACAGTGGCGTCAACTGGCCGTGAATCGATTCGGAACTCGTTCCATCACGGGAAATTTTTTGCAATGTTATCGAAGGTTGTCGAACTTTAAAGGGGAATTTTTGAGTTGGATTCTTTGGGTTTATTTTTTTTAAGTTTACATTCATAGCTTAGAAAATGTTTTCATGGCAAAAGTATTGAACATATTAAAAAAAACCGCTTTTCTTAGTATTAACCTGTAAGAATTGAGAAATAAGTATTTTTAGAAAGTTTACTTTACTTTTCAGACGAGCAATAACCCTGAAAGACCATGTTAACATTCAGCCAATTCTAGTGTTGCATCGAGAATGATCATCAATTAAGAATATTGTTTTGTTAAGTTATACGACTTGATATAATATATTTTTTCACCGGATTTCATTTGATTATGTACTATTTTTTGAAAAATTGCGAACGGAAAACACATTTTTTCCGTTTTTTAACTTAACTTTTTCACAACATTACTATTTTTCATCTCCATATTTTGCCTTTCTTACTAAAGAAAGGTATAGCTTTACTTTAAGGCTGGACGTCATTTTCATCTTCGTAAATATGTCGATTCAGCATGAATTTCAAGCGGAAAAATCGCCAAAAAATCACACTGCATCGATTTTCGACGCTCTATCGATTCACCTTGACAGAACTCGTCTAGCTCCAACCCTCTAATTTTGAGAAAATAAACTCCGTAGAGTTCGAGTGATGTCCGTGTGTGGTAAAATTTTTGTCAAATTGTGTGTCGCGTAATCCTCGGCTCTCCTATTTTTGATTTGGATTGTTCCAAGTGCATTTGAAAGCTGGTGTGCTGAACAAGGGTCATTTTGAGTCCGAATTTCGAAATATCCATCTGTTTTCGGATGCGGCCAGACTTTTCAACAAAATACACAGTTTTCAAATGAAAATATGGTAAAAAAATTTCATTTTCATATCTTTTATTTATCTCAAAAATTGCATTTTTCGAGCTCTACAACCTCCTATATTTTCATAAAGATCCATAATCTGGTTCTGGAGTTAGAGCCGTTTGATTAACCTACCAAAAGAAAAAAAAAAACCCTAAAAAAGGTAAAAGCCCACCTGGTGGCCTTCGCCAACACTTTTCATTTCCGATTTTATTCGAAATTTCTTTCTACATTCATAGTACAGACCATGAGTGAGCATCTGTAACAAATTTGACATCTATCGGCAATCCGGATCAATTTTTAGAGCGATTTCCTTTTTGCCTTCCTTACTAAAGAAAGGTATAGGTTTTACTTTAAGGCTGGACGTCATTTTCATCTTCGTAAATATGTCGATTCAGCATGAATTTTAAGCGGAAAAATCGCCAAAAAAATCACACTGCATCGATTTTCGACGCTTCGTCGCCAAGTCGACAAGTTGTCAAGTTGAGCTTCGAATACTGGCGCGAGAATGCTAGCGCATCTATTTTGTGGATCGACTTATACTCGTTTTGTAGTAGCTTGTCTACCGATGTTTCCTACAACATGTAAGATATCGTAGCTTTTCGGTTTCTTTTGCCCTGTCCGTTTTTGCATAACTGTCCAATGTTTATGCAAAAACATTTGTGACATTCATCCGGCTACAATCAATTTGTTTTCCGTGTGCTCCTTAAATCGCCTAAAAGTAGACTTCACTTTTTCGCGATTTCGTAAGTTTATTTAACAGGGTTCATTGGATTCCAATAGGAGCTTTCTAAGCTTTTCATCGTTTATATCGTTTTCAAAGTTTTCAATGCCGCGGTGTGCGTTGTCACTGACGCATGGGACGCTATGCTCGCGTTTGTCATAAACTCTTGTTTTATTAAGAATATGTACGATTACAAATATTCTTTTGGTGAACATTGCGTTTTTTATTTCTTATGGAAAGCATATCATTTATAACACTTTGCTTTCATCATTAGACTTTCTTTTGTACTGACGTTATAAATAAACAAAGTCGTTGTTATGAATTTAAAGAAGAAGTTCTACTTTTGTTATATTCTTTAGTAAGAAAGGCTCTAGCTCACCCCAGGTGGGATTAAATCGGGTTTTTGTTTTTTTTTTATGTTAAATCAAATCTGCAATCGATTTTTGATTAAAAAAAAAAGCCACTTGAAGTTTATCTTTTACTGAAAAATGCAGCTTTTGCTCATCAAAATAAAATAATAAAAAGGATGTTCAATGTTAAGAAATGAAACGATTCTCAAGTTTTATTTTGGATTCTAAACTAACATTTCAAAAGGTCAAATATTCAAATAAATGCATTATTGAAATGTCAGAGTTGATTTCAAAATTTAGAAAATATTTTTTCATTCCCAAAAACATATAAAAAAATGAAAAGATATGGATTTTGGAAAATTGAATTCCTGTAAAAAAAGTTAATAAAAAAAATATTTTTTTGTGTAAAATTGTTTTCCTGAATAGTCCTCATCAATGTCAACAAATTTGCGAAAGACAAAAAATTCTTTCAAAAGATACATATTTTCGAACAGTTACGTACCATTTTTGTATAGATGGCTTCAAAAATTGTATGAAGCCTTGCATGGGTGAACCAATGACACAAAATGGCTTCTTTGGTCATTGGAAAGGCCTCAAAAAATAAAATAAAATACAAAAAAATGCACGAAATCAGCTGATTTTACAGCGAATAGCTTATTTGTTTTTAATGAGTTAATTCGAATTTAAATCACGTTGAATTCATGATCTTGTATCTAAATAATTTTGTTTTTTTTTATAAACTTAAAAAAACATCATGAAAATAGAAGGAAATTTGGAAAAATTAAAACCATTTTATTTGCCAGGTTTCAGAAAAGTTTTTTATTTTTTTAAATTCCGTTCTGAAACTATTTACTTTTCCTGTAATTATCGTATTTTAGTGCTGAAAAGTTAAATAAATCATTAGTTTAAGGAGTCATCCACAAACTGTGTAATTCCTATTAAGTTAGGATTGGCGTGGAAAATATTTCAAAATGTTATTGACGTATGAATAGTACTCTTATTTTTTAAATTTGATTAATTTTGAATAATTAGAAGTATGCGTTTTTAATTAATAATGCTTTATTTTGTATTATTTTCAAACAAACAAAATTCCACCTGGCCTGGCACTTTGACCTGGCTCAGGTCACGATCATAAGAACAGAACGTTCGTTTACGAATCGAATAATATTCCCCCGTGCGTTCAAATGGCCACATGATTCAACCGACGACACGTCCGTCGTTCCGTTTAACTTTCCTACCAAGGCCTGGGACTTGGCATTAAGCCAAATGTTTTCTTCACGCCCAAGCAGAAAAAAAGAAAGAAAAACACCCAAAAAATCAGAATCGTTTCGGTTCGTGACTGCATTGATGACGTTTTCGTTGTGCCACACCAAGCCGGAGATTGCGCTTGGGAACGAACGTCCGACGACGGCGGATTGACTGCCCCCAGGGGCCAGACTTTGTGGCCTTTTGGATGGGACAGAGACACCGCGGCACAGATCGTTGATGGGATGGTCTGCTGAAGAAATAGTCTTTTCTTCCTAAAACGCCTTAAAACTGGAAAAGCTGGTTCCGACTTGTGTTCAACTTCCATAAACTTTATTTTCTAGGGCAGGTAACATGCGTCAAGCGAGCACCAAAGTGACAGTGATATTGCGGCAGCAGCACCTGTTCGGGTGACATTGTAAATCAATTGACGTGTTTGGGCAATGTCTGTCGCGCGCTCGTCAGCGAATGAACGGAACGGAATGGTTGGGTTAGCTGTGGCTTGAAGCTAGAGCCAATAGAAAAGAAACGAATTTTGGTTGCGCCAATTAGAAACGCAATCGCTGGTGAGATTTAGGGGACAGTCGGAGGGCTGCATAGATGAAGAGATTGAGGAAAGAAGAAGCATAGTAGGCCAACAATATTTTTGAATTTTGTTTATAAAGAATACAATACAATATTTTCTTTATTGCATTTATTTATTATCTTACAATTAGGTAATTACATTTTTTTACAAGTCTAGTGTTTGTCACAAATCTAGAGTTTTTTTAAAAGGTCCTATAAGGTATTGTGTTTCATATGTTTATAGGACCTTTAAAAAAAACTCTAGAAATGCACTTCAATATTGTTCAGATTGTACCATCAGGTTTGTTCTGACAGTCGAACATCTTCGTATTGAAAATTGTTTTTTTTACATTTTTTTTTTAAATTTATACAAATATGCATAATAATTCAGAGGCTGTTCATGCAAAAGTGATTTAAAAATATTAAAAATTATGTATCTTGAGAAAAGATTTTTCTGATCGATGTGTTGCCTTGTTACTTACTATCAGGATCATATAATTAACTGTTCAACACTTAAACTTCAAAATTCAACATTTTCAAAGTAAGGCTTTTTGAGAAACCTGTCGCGTAAAAAAAGTTCGCGCTATTTTGAATTTTTCGCGTAAAAAAAGTTCACGCTATTTTGAATAGCTCGCGTAAAAAGAGTTTTCAGTATTTTTTAGTTTTATAAAGTATTATATTTTTTAATAATAATAATGTAATTCCAGGTTATTCAAAATAGCTTCAGTGACCTATGCTGTATATTCTACAGCAGGTTGGGATGTTCTGGGTTATCCAAGAACTTCCGGAAGTAAAGAACTGATTATCTACCTGTTCAACAAGGGTCTGTACCAGTGTATCCACCATTGTAATAATTGCAGGTAGCTTCCGTGACCTAAGATGGTTACCTTGTGATCTGTTAGAATGTACTAGGTCATCCAAGAACTCCCGGAAGTTATGGCCTGGATATCTACCTGATCAACGGGGGTCTATATGACTATATTTACCATCGGTTTAGCTTCAGATAGCTTCAGTGGACCATGATGGACACTCTGTGGCATGTTGGATTGTTTTGGGTCATCCAGGAACTCCTGGAAGTCATGGCCTGGATATCTACCGGATCAACGGGGGTCTGTTTGGCCATATTAACCAGCGGTATAGCTTCAGACAGCTTCAGTGGACCACGATGGACACTCTGTGGCATGTTGGATTGTTTTGGGCCATCCAGGAACTCCCGGAAGTCATGGCCTGGATATCTACCTGTTCAACGGGGGTGTGTATGGCCATAGTAACCATCGGTATAGCTTCAGATAGCTTCAGTAGACCACGATGGACACTCTGCGGCGTGTTGGATTGTTTTGAGTCATCCAGGAACTCCCGGATGTCATGGCCTGGATATCTACCGGATCAACGGGGGTCTATATGGGTGAATTAACCATCGGTATAGCTTCAGATAGCTTCATTGGACCACGATGGACACTCTGCGGCATGTTGGATTGTTTTGAGTCAACCTGGAACTCCCGGAAGTCATGGCCTGGATATCTACCTGTTCAACGGGGGTGTGTATGGCCATAGTAACCATCGGTATAGCTTCAGATAGCTTCAGTTGACCACGATGGACACTCTGCGGCGTGTTGGATTGTTTTGAGTTATCCAGGAACTCCCGGATGTCATGGCCTGGATATCTACCGGATCAACGAGTTCGCGTTATTTTGAATTCTTCGCGTAAAAAAACCGCGTAAAAAAAATCGCGCAAAAGGAGGTCGCGTAAAAAGAGGATTGACTGTACCATAATTTTTTTCTGTGTTATTTAGATAGATTATATATCATTCAATATTTGAACAAACATGCGAAACAAATAGAAATAAGTGGGTTGAAAAAGATGTAGTTGGTTCTAGCAACAACATAGGGTGTTTGATATACAGCTGTCTAAAGTTGGAATTTGCTTTTTTTCGATTGCTTGGGAAATCAGGCGTTATTTCTGAAAATATTTTATTCAGAGGCGGACGAGGATGAAATTTATCAAAACTGCAATAAATATTTTTTCTCGAAGAATTTAATTGAATCTTCTTTAAAAAGCAAATTTTACTAAAGTAATTTTCACTTTTTTCAAAAATACATGACCAAGCCATTTTTTTCCATCGTTCACTATTCACCGATTTTAAATCTAGCCATCTTCTAAATACTTCTAAATCCAAAGTTGTCAAACTTACGGACCGGTGATTCCAGTTCAACTGAGTACACTTTTGGACTCAACCTTCGCCGATTTCGACTAAACTTGGAGGGAACGTTCATCTATAGATAGTTAACAGAAATCCCAAGTTTGGTCCTGATTGGACCATCCCTCTATTTTTAGCACCACCCTCTTTTTTGACGATTTTCTAAAAAAACTTGTTTTTCTTTTAATCATAACTTTACAACTATTTGAGCAAAAGACTTTCAAGACAAGGGCAGAAAATTTTAACCTTTAAAGGCCCACGAATATTATATTTTAACGTTTGAAAAAGGTAAAATTCAGTTCTGACCAATTCGTTATATTTCTATTTGTTTTTTTTTTATCACCATCGTGTTCTCCAGACAATTTTACTTAATAATCAATGTAGACCTCAAACTAAAATGGACTATTGGCGAGATACAGCGATTTTACTGAAAAAAGGTTTGATTATGGGTCATTCCACCCGAAGCGGAACAGCACTTGAAAATTACCATCTCCGATTTTGCTCAAATTTGGCAGAGCTGTTGAGACTATTAAAACATGCAAAAATCCCGAATTTCATCCAAATCGGACCACCCCTCCCATTTTTGTACCCTCCCAAAAAATCGACTTTTTGATGATTTTTGAGCAAAACCCCTATCTTCAAACGACGATAACTCAGGAACTGCAAATCATAGAGGGTCGGTCTTAGACTCAATTTTGAAGGAAATTGGACGTAGAATGCATTTCCGTGATCAAAATTTAGATTAAAATATGTTTTCTACCTGTATTGCGCAATTGAAAACTTTAAATGGCCGTATCTCAAAACAGCCCTATTTATTTTTCAAATTTGACCTCACCATCGTATTCCCCGGCCAATTTTACATAAGAATCACTTATCGACAGAAAGGAATATGTTTCGTTCCAGAGATATCGAATTTTAAAGTTTTGAGTATTTGAGATTACCTAAATTAGCTACACTCGCAGCATCTGCTAGAAGCACTCGGGCGCGTTGATCAATAATTACTACCTGGTGTTCTGTATGATGAATTATTTTTATTTTTTTATACGATTTTGAGATTATTAATCCCTTGAACAATCTATTTTTTGTTAAAGAATTATTTATTGGATAATTTAATTTGAACCATATCAAGTAAATTTTGAACTTTTAATATTTATTTGCAAATACTACAGCGTTTTTACAATATAATTTTATCATTTTCATATCATTAGGAAAAATATGAAAATAATACAATTTCATATTTTTCCTAAGACCGACCCTCTATGATTTGCGGTTCCGGAGTTATCGTCGTTTGGAGATAGGGGTTTTGCTCAAAAATCGCCAAAAAGTCGATTTTTTGGGAGGGTACAAAAATGGAGGGGGTGGTCCGATTTGGATGAAATTCGGGATTTTTGCATGTTTTGATAGTCTCAACAGCTCTGCCAAATTTGAGCAGAATCTGAGATGGTTATTTTCAAATTTGCATTTTTTCTTGCACACTTCAGGTGGAATGACCCTTATGCGCTTTTCATAATCGTTTGAGGTCTACATATATTATTATGTAAAATTGTCAAGAGAATACGATGGTGATAAAGTAAAACAAATAAAAATATAAGGAATTGGTCAAAACTGAATTTTAATAATTAAAACGATAAAAATAGTATTCGTGGGCATTTGAGGGTTACAATTTTATCGAATTCCTTGGACAATTTTCTATAAAATGCAGCCTGTAGGAAGTCTCCTGCTCAAATAGTTGCAAAGTTGTGATTAAAAGTAAAAAAGTTTTTCAGAAAATCGTCAAAAAAGAGGGCGGTGCCAAAAATAGAGGGATGGTCCAATCAGCACCAAACTTGGAATTTCTGTTAACTATCGATAGATGAACGTTCCTTCCAAGTTTGGTCCAAATCGGTGAAGGTCGAGTCCAAAAGTGTACTCATTTGACCTGGACATTGTGTTCATAATTCTTACACCCTCAAAACTAAAATCAACCAAAAACCCGATCCATTACTCGCACTTTTCTACCTTGCAATATTACATCTATGCATCGTTACACCGATTGACTAACATGATCGTGATTGATTTTGCTCTGCCCTCGCTGATTTCCCAGTCATTTTTCATCGTTCAAAGTTGGTTGCGATATGACGGGAATTTTTCCCTCCTCCCACACCACTGATGGCAAATCGCAAAATAATGGCACGAAAGTTTGCTACTTTTTCATCTTTTTGCTTTCTTTTTTTTTGCTGGGGGGGATAAAATATGTCAATGAATTGGCGCAAATATTTAATGGGTTGGAGTGAGGGTTGATGAAAAATCATCGTCTTGTTCGATTTGGGGGAAGGATTAACCCTTATACTGTGTGGTCTAGGAACATTAAATTTTTTTTTCAGAGATGCTTCTGGCGACGTAAAATGATGACTGGTTCGGAAAAATGGCTTTCCCGATCGAACAAAACTGTTTCGTGTTGCAGTGATTTTTTATTTCGACTGAACAACCGAAAGGCGGGACGGAATTATTTGAGGCAGTTGTAAAAGTTAGCGAAGGAAAAGGGACTGGAAAGTGCTGATTTGCCTTTTCAAACTGAGCCAAGGCTACAAATGAGGGTGAAACATGAATAAATTGCTCAACATTATCGGTTGCTTGGAAAATTTTCCCTTTTCTGAGAAAGTTTGCCTTTCTTTGTAGGACCGGGCGACAATTGGTGGAAAATAATTCGATTTTGGGACCCGTTGAACGATTTGTCAACGGGGACAAATTGTTGACAGACTTTGTGTGAGAAAAGGATTTTATTTGATTTGTTGGAAACAAGCAATGTACATTTGAGATTGTGTTAAGCTGCTTTATTAATGACGAAGATTTTGAATCAAAATTGAAATCCTCAAAGCGCAAATCCAGATTCTTTCCCTACACAAAATGAAGAAATCGTTCAAGCTTTTCCGGCCGGAAGTAATTAATTAGCCACCAGGTGCACGCTAGGAAAGAAAACATTCTTTCCTTACTAGTTTCAGCAGGAGTATTCGTGTAATTGATGCTAATTTGAATTGCGTGTTTGGTTTACTTAGCCTCAACACCACGAGAGTGTACACAGAAAAAAAATGATGGTAATATTCATCAGAAAATGGTGACAGATTTTGTGGCGAAAAAATGTGTAATATTACATCAGGAATTGGTTAATTTTCATCAGTTTCTGATGAATATTCATCAGGTTCACATTTTTACACATTTTTTGAGTAATATTACTCAAAAAATGAGTAATATTTCACCAACCAAATTTTCAACATTCCAAAATTCAACTTTTTTTTTGTTGTGTAGACATTTGACTACTGTTCTGAAACAGTTCTTGGGCAAGCGAATTAAGTAATTTGGGCAATACACCTTCACACAACTCATCGAGAAATTCAAAATATGCATGAGGATTTTAAGTTTGTTTATTATCTTAGATCACAAGGAGATTAGATTTTTTTTTGTAAAGTACGGTATGCTGATCGAAAGGAACGCGGTCAAGAAATGTAGCGTGTTCTTTTCGTGACCCCCCCAAGAAAATTTGACAGTTCGGTATGAGCGCGATTGACGGTGTGCGCGCTTGAGGTTCTTTCGAGGAAAAAATAAAAAGATCAAAAATATTCAAAAGTTTAAATTAAATCGAAATTAAATAGATTCAAAATGTTTATCCAACACTTTTAACAACAATTATGAACAAAATTAAGAAATCAATAATTGAAAATTTCTTTAAAAAAAAACAAAAAATTAGACATTCTTAAATTCTGAAACTAGAAAAACCAAAATTTAAAAAATATTTAATTATGAAATAAGGAAATCAAAAAAATATGTTATCATGAAATAAGGAAATCAAAAAATCAGGAAATTAGGAAACCAGGGAATTAGGAAATTATGATATTAGCAAGTTAGTATAATATAGAAAATAAGAAAATTAGGAAATTATGGTATAGGGAAACAAGGAAATTAAGAAATTAGGAAATTAAGAAATTAGGAAATTTAGAAATTAGGAAATTAGGAAATTCATATGAAAGGAAATTCATATGAAAGGAAATTAGGATGTTAGGAAGTTAGGAAATTTGGAAATCAGGAAATTTTTAAATTAGGAAGCTAGGAAATCAGGATGTTAGGAAATTAAATTAGGAAATTAGGATATTAGGAAGTGTGGAAGTTAGGAAATTGGAAATTAGGATATCAGGAAACTAGGAAATTTGGAAAATAAGAAATTAGGAAATTAGGAAATTCATATGAAAGGAAATTAGGATGTTTGGAAGTTAGGAAATTTGGAAATCAGGAAATTTTTAAATTAGGAAACTAGGAAATTAGGATGTTAGGAAATTAAATTCGGAAATTAGGATAATAGGAAGTGTGGAAGTTAGGAAATTGGGAAATTAGGATATCAGGAAACTAGGAAATTTGGAAATTAAGAAGTTAGGAAGTTAGGAAATTAAGAAGTTAGGAAATTAGGAAATCAGGAAATTAGGAAATCAGGAAATTAGGAAATCAGGAAATTAGGAAGTTAGGAAATTAGGAAACTAGGACATAAGGAGTTTAGGAAGTTAGGAAGTTAAGAAATTTGGAAATATGTAAATTAGGAAATTAGGAAATTAGGATATTCGGAAACTAGGAAATCAGGAAATTAGTAAATTTGGAAATTATAAAACAAGGCTGGTACAAATGATTCTTTCTTGAATTTTTAAATTCTTAAATTCTTAATTTTTTTAAATTTCCAAGCTCTTAATTTTTTTAAATTTTGGAAGAAATAGAGTTTTTGATTGTTATAATTTCGAGGTTTTCGGAAATTTGTATTCAGCAATTCCCCACGAAAACAGCATGGAAAAAAACAAAAGTGCTCGGATCGGGCTCAAAATTTTTGTGGGAGTTCCCTGGCCGAAATAATTAGACTCGTATTTTTTTGTTTGGCCATTAGGGTGACCTACGCCGTGTTAGGGTGGTCTGAAAAATGGCCATTTTCGTCGATTTTCGCAAAAACCACTTTTTTCGAAAAATCATAACTCCTCGCCATTTCAACCGATTTCAATTGTCTTATACGCAAATGAAAGGTGATAAGTTGGCCTTTCAAAGAAAAATAGTAAGAAGTTTCAAAAATCTAGCCTAACATATGAAAAGGGCGTATGCAACTTTAAAATGCCGTTTTGACGGTGTCTAGACCAAAGAGCCTATGTCTGGAAATAATTTTATCGGATTCCCCGGACATTTTTACATAACATACTAAAAAATGGGAGGAGTTCATTAACAGGATTCCGAGATATGTTTTTTTGAAAATAAAATCCGTGTTTTCTGACGCGCCGCGCGCAAAAACCGGAGAATGACGAAATTGGCAAAAAATCAACTTTTTTCACAAAAATTGCGATAACTTTAAAATTTCAGCGATGACCTATACATGTCTGGGTACCAAAAGTTGCGTCTTTTAATTACGACAATTTTGGTACCCAGACATCTGTAGGTCATCGCTGAAATTTTAAAGTTATCGCAGTTTTAGTGAAAAAAGTTGATTTTTTGCCAATTTCGTCATTCTCCGGTTTTTGCGCGCGGCGCGTCAAAAAACACGGATTTTATTTTCAAAAAATCATATCTCGGAATCCTGTTAATGAACTCCTTCCATTTTTTAGTATGTTATGTAAAAATGTCCGGAGAATCCGATAAAAATATTTCCAGACATAGGCTCTTTGGTCCAGACACTGTCAAAACGACATTTTAAAGTTTCATACGCCCTTTTCATATGTTAGGCTAGATTTTTGAAACTTCTTATTATTTTTCTTTGAAAGGCCAATTTATCTCCTTTCATTTGCGTATAAGACAATTGAAATCGGTTGAAGTGGCGAGGAGTTATGATTTTTCGAAAAAAGTGGTTTTTGCGAAAATCGACGAAAATGGCAATTTTTCAGACCACCCTAACACGGCGTAGGTCACCCTAATGGCCAAACAAAAAAATACGGGTCTAATTATTTCGACCAGGGAACCCCCAGAAAAATTTTGAGCCCGATCCGAGCACTTTTGTTTTTTCCATGCTGTTTTCGTGGGGAATTGCTGTATTTACGAATTTCTTTATTTTCAAACTTTTTGAATTCAGACTTGTACATTTGTTTCGAATTTTAACATTTTTGAGCTATTGAATTTATAAAAACATTAATATTATAATTATTAATCAATTCTGCATTTTTTTTAATTTTGAATTTCCAAATTTCAGATTTTTGTTGAAATTTTCTTTATTATTTAAAAAAAATTGTTATCTGAAATTTCTGAAATGTTTGTTTTTCATATTTTTTAATTTGTTGTTTGGCTTGATTTCAAAATTTCAGATTATTATTGTATTTTTAGTAAAA
Source organism: Culex quinquefasciatus (assembly GCF_015732765.1). Taxonomy (NCBI): domain Eukaryota; kingdom Metazoa; phylum Arthropoda; class Insecta; order Diptera; family Culicidae; genus Culex; species Culex quinquefasciatus. The sequence continues at coordinate 165,743,800 of NC_051862.1, forward strand.
GCATAGATATTTGTATGATTATTGTCAAGTTTAATTTCACTCCGATTTACTTCATTTTGGACCCGCGAGTGTGGATCAATCGGACAGCGCAGGGAGCTCATAATCCAGAGGTAGCTGTTTGGTACTAGCAATAAATAGTTGGTGACACGATGGCCGACATCTATAAAGACAACTTCTTTTTTTTTACTCCATTTCGACCAAAAAAAACTTAATCTGCCCTTTTAATTTCAATATTCTGCTTTTTAAGATTCGGCGGGAATTTTAAATATTTTTATACCCAATACAAAATTATTAAAGCGTTTGTAATTATCAGTCGCATTCAAAATGGAAAATTACAATTCTTTGATTTTTTCATCAAAACATATTACAAACAAGCACCGCGCGAAGAAACGTCAAACGCAATCTTTCCGTTTCTGTTACTTTTCAGCTGCGTACCGCTTAAGAAAAATCTTTTCGTGACCCTTTCCTTGACCGTTTCTTGGGCGTTTTTTTATATGGAGTTTTGCGTTCCTTCCGATCAGCATACCAGCCTTAATTTTGTTCAAATTGTTTTGTCATTTCGTTTTTACTGAGAATAATTGTAAGTGTCGATCCGTGATCGCTGCAACAAAGTCACCGAATTTCCGTCACGTGACTCGTTAAGCAAGACAGTTAGTGACACTTTTTCCGTCTTCTTTCATCCGTCATCAAGCAGTGACTAAAATTCCTCAATGGTGCCAACACAGCCACCGACTCTTGATTGGCGCAATCTAATTGGGGAACGCTACCAACTGCCACTGCTAGTCGCTACTGCTCGCTGGGATTGTTTAGGAATATTTATTTCACGATCACCCGCGGCTTTTTGGAATCGCGCGACCAGATGTTCAGGGACGGTGAAAAATGTCCCGCTGCCAATTAAATTGCCTGTTGAAATGTTAATGCCCAGTGTAAATAAATAAATACTATATCGCTCGACGCTGGACAGCGTGAAATCGATTTTCGTATACGTGTATAATTTATAACATTTGAATCCAATTATCGAACTACACCCCTGGCCCCGGAGCGATTTAATTTTTCTGGCAGCACTGCCTGTAATATCTTGGCGCTCGAATCGACAACAAACGAATTGCAGTTTAGGTTTCCCCTTGACGGCTTGGTGTCTATTATTAACATATCAACCGACCCGCCCCGCCAAAATACAAACAATCTCGGCGGGGTGAATCGACTGTCCAAAGTAGAACGGGTGGCGTCAGATGTGATGCTGCCACGTGATTCCGTGCCGAGCGGGATCACCTGCGGAAGAGTGTCACCTCGACGTGGACACCATCCGATAAAATATGGCCTCGGTGGTTTGAGGTAATGGACGTAATTTAAATTATTACCGATTCTTAAAATAGATTAATTGCATTATTTGTTCGGGTTGAGGCTGGTGATGGTACTTTGCAAAGAATTTTAAAGCTGATTTAGATTGGTTTTAGACGTTAAGTAGAAATTTAAAAACAACACATATTTAAGGGGTTTCAAATTAAGATTTTTTGAAAATGATAAAATTTACCCATATGAACCGTTCAGTAATAAAATGTGAAGAAAGCTGAGCCTCAAGAAAGACTGAAACGAAATCAACTGAATCACACTTTCAACACAAATTGTATGCTCATTCGGTAACATGAACAGAACTTCTCCAGCAACCGAAAAGCTGCTCCCCAAGGCGAAAAGGACGTATGCATGCAAATGTAATGTTCAACTTGGTTGAGCTAGACTTTGCTTAGCTACAGGGTGTAGCTAGACCGCAAAAACACATTAAATTGTTTGTGGTTGACTTGACCCAGAGTTTCGGACCAACCCGTTGCTCTGCAGAAGTGAGCCCCGTAAATTCGTTTCCATTTCCAGTTCCGACCGAGTGCTACCGAAATGGAGGGTGTTAATTTCTGGTACTGTTGGATTTTCACCGAGTTGAAGCTCCCACATTTAGTGCAAACATGTCTTGGGCAGCCATCTTTTGGACGGAGGGGTCGGGCACTGAAAGTCCGAAATGTTTGCGGTCAGTCGATGAAATTCTGGACAAAGTTTACCCAAAAGGATCTCGGATCCTCCTCCGAAAATACCACCCTCTCGAAGCTGACACTACCTGTTGGCTTTTTTCCTCGGAAAATGAACAGAAGACCAAATGAGCGCAGAGCTTCGGCAAAGTTTCCCGGTAGCTTAGCAAACTTGGGCTCAAATAGCTGGAAGCGAGCAAAGTTTGGTCGGAGCAAACTCTGCACGGTAAAGTGGCGCCATCTTTTGGACCGGTTACGCTAACGATGAAAGTAAGTTCCTGGGGCCTTCAGGACATGGAATAGCACTTGAAAATTTAGAAGTTTCGTCTAGGATCTCGTGCTCTGGGGAAGGAAATTTCAATTAGTCGAATATCTTGACCTTTGTTGATTTATTGATTCTTATTTGAACAAAGATCAAAACTGTGTAAATCAATCTTGATGAAAGTAACATAAATTTCTTTGCGTCTTTAACTACCTCAGTCCATTTGTGTGCTTCCCAATCGATACAGAATCCACAACGTCATTGTTTCGGTTTCTGTTTTTGGTTAAACTGAAGACGATCGCTTCGATTTTCCCCAACTCATCGGCGTCACCGTCGATTCTTAAATTCGTCTATTTTTAGTTCCGGCGGGAAAAAGAGTGAAATTTCTTTCCCTTTCGCCACATCGTCGCCGTCGTGCTAACTTGTCGTACGTGCATTTTGGGTCAAATTGAGTTAAGAACGCCATTTTGTGCAGCTCACAATGCCTCAACTTTTGACCTTCACAGATCCCCAAAATTCGATAGCAATTCTAAGATATTCAACGAAATCCGAAAATACTCCGTGCATTTTTGTCACTTTACTTATGAAAGTAGTTTCAATCTTGTCGTGCTATCTTGTCACTCCCTGAAAATTGACGTAAGCCAAACAAAACGTGTTTGTTATTGTTTACATTGCGTGCTTTCGTTTTTGTTTATTCATAGTCATACATTTAAACGCGTTTTTCTCGGATATCCGAAATGGCGGGTGCGTCAAGATAGCACGACGACGTCGACATGATTTCAGTGAAATCGAAAGTTGACTTTGAGTCTTGGTGTGCAAAAACAGCTGCTAATAACGGGCTGTGTCGGTTTTTGAAAAGGTTCCGGCATTGGACGCTGTTTACATTGTGACTGATCTGTAAACAGATGTTGTGTAACCGACAAACGTTAGCTCATTAGATAGGATTGATTTTCAACGTTTGCTTATAAAAAATAGATTTTAACTCAAAACAGAGGCGCTTGACTTGATAACTAGTTGAAATTACTTTTAAAATCACTTTAATTTTTAATATCAGTGTCTGAGTGAAGCTGTCCAAAATATTTTAAGTCAGATACAAAATATAATTTCTCAAAATTTCCTACAAAATTAAAATGATGATTATTTCACCTCTTTACAGGTTCAGCAAACCTGCTTGACATCAAAATCTCTTTGAGAAATTCTCTACAAAATTGGACTTTTTTCCAATTTATTCCGTTTTTTTTATTTTTCCCGTGTTCAGGAGGTCATTTTGAGCAACTTTTGTTTTACGAAGAACTTTACTTCTCTTGTTTTAAGTATTTCTTGTTTCACTTTTAGTATTTTGTTTTGAATTTATCTTGTTTAGTTTATGTTTGTTTTTCATAGTATTTGGTCTATTCTACCACCTCCTATTATTTCAATTTGCCTATCTAATGCCTGTCACATTTTCATTGTTTTGCTTATTTTTCTCATTTTCTGCTATAAAATGGTACCATTATCATTTAAATTGTAAAAAATACGTAGAGGCATAGTGTGGGACACTATAAAAATTACTGCATACTTCTTTTTACTTAAAATATACAAAATGTTCGAAAAAAACACAGCCAAAGGTGACACCTAAAAAAATTACATTTTTCAAAAAGATTGGCAAAGTCACATAAAACAAGTAAAATTTCCAATCCATTTTTTAAAATTTTAAGAGTTCTTTCCAATGTTTTTTTAAAGATCAAAAATTAGTTGAAAATTGATTTTTTGTTGATTTTCTGAATCGAAGCCCAGCTTCCGTTTTCGTTTTCGTTTTACGGAGCAAGGTGGGGGACGCGGCCTCAAGTCAATCCAAGTCCGGTTTCTTGTGGAAAAAATGGTAGTGGCCGAACTAGTATTGCATACAAAATGAACACCACAAATTTTCTGAATCGAAGCCCAGCTGAAACTTTTTTGGTGCATTTGGTATGCCCATTCATTTATTGTTTTTAAATTTTACCTTTTTTCACTAAAAATTGTTTGCAAAAAAAAAACAGAGAAGAAGTAAGCCATGCGCACGGTCGGCCGCGATTTTTTTGACGTTGTCATTTTTATTTTCAATATTTTACCTTAAATTAACCGAAAATTCAATGAATTTCGAAGAATAACTTCCGGAAGTGGCTAGTTATAACGATTGCAATGGAAGTGTACGAAGGCAAAGTTGCTGGCAAGTGAAAACGACAGTCTTGGACGCCGGGAGTTTGCTTATCGGGGAATTGATCCTGAGGTCACGCGTCCCGTTTAATTCAAGAATCTCCAGCAGAAGGCGCTAACGATCCTGCTGTTTTTGGCATGTTTCCGGAAGTTCAGCAAAAACAGTTTTCTCAAGATTGAAGTTTGATGTTTTCGATGCGATAGAAATGAAGAATAATCTGGATATTTGGTACTTGGTGAGATCTTTCCATTTTTTTTTTCATTTATTTATTTTTTCATATTTATATTTGTTGAATGATCTACGCACAACTTCATTCGTCGGTGAAGTTTCCCATCAATCCCTTTCCCTTTCCAAATCCGGATATCTTGGAGGTCGTCTAAGTTCTTAGGCATCTCTATAGGGTATCCAATCATCAAATCCCTCCCCTCCTCCCCAGTTGATCGTGAGGAGTCGACCAAAAGGACAAATGAGTGGTGATGTGTCATTCGGCACATTCCTGACGCATTTATTTTCCTTATCGGCGCCAACCTAGCTATTGCGAGCTTTATGCTCGGCTAGAGTACGGTCAACCAAGCTAAGCTAAGCTAAGCTAAAACTTGTTTGCAAAAAAAAAAAAACACTATTTTATTATTTTTCTGATATGTTTAAATGTCAACTTTTCATAATTTTTTAGACCTTGTTGAAAATCTTTGACCGAATTTTGAATTTTCGAATCAATAAATACTGATTAAGAAAAAAAAACAAAATTTTGGTCGCAAAAAAATTTCAACTTTATTTTTCGATGTAAAATTTAATTTGCAATCAATAACTTTTTTAAAAATAGTCGCAGTTATTCATTTTTTGAAATAAAAGCAAATGTTTGCCCACTTAAAAAAAAGTTTTTTGAAAGGCTAAAAAAATTAGAAATTGCCATGCAAAGATTTAAAAACTGGAAAATTGATGTTTTCTAAGTCTCACCCAAACAATTTACAATTTTCTAATGTCGATATTTCAACAACTAGGGGTCCTATTTTTAATGTTAAAAATATAAAAAAATTGAAAATTTTCGATCTCTTCGAAAAAAATAATTTATTTTTTTTAAATAAAGACTAACATTTCAAAAAGAACATACATTCTATATTAGACCCTTTTGAAATGTTAGTCTAGATTAAAAAAGAGCAATTCTCTCAGATTTCGGTCATTCAATTTTTTTGTATTTTTTAATCCGACTGAAACTTTTTTGGTGCCTTCGGTATGCCCAAAGAAGCCATTTTGCATCATTAGTTTGTCCATATAATTTTCCATACAAATTTAGCAGCTGGCCCTACAAAAATGATGTATGAAAATTCAAAAATCTGTATCTTTTGAAGGAATTTTTTCATCGATTTGGTGTCTTCGGCAAAGCTGTAGGTATGGATATGGGCTACACTGAAAAAAAAAAATGATACACGGTAAAAAAAATTTTGGTGATTTTTTATTTACCTTTTTGTCACTAAAACTTGATTTGTAAAAAAACACTATTTTTAATTTTTTTTTTTCATTTTTTGATATGTTTTAGAGGACATCAAATGCCAACTTTTCAGAAATTTCCAGGTTGTGCAAAAAATCTTTTAGCAAGTTATGAATTTTTGAATCAATACTGATTTTTTCAAAAAATTGCAAATTGGTCGCAAAAATTTTTCAACTTCATTTTTTGATGTAAAATAAAATTTGCAATCAAAAAGTACTTTAGTGAAATTTTGATAAAGTGCACCGTTTTCAAGTTAAATCCATTTTTAGGTGACTTTTTTTGAAAATAGTCGAAGTTTTTCCTTTTTTTAAAATTAGTGCACATGTTTGTCCACCTTTGAAAAAAATATTTTTGAAAAACTGAGAAAATTCTCTATATTTTGCATTTTTGAACTTTGTTGATACGACCATTAGTTGCTGAGATATTGCCATGCAAAGGTTTAAAAACAGGAAAATTAATGTTTTCTAAGTCCCACCCAAACAACACACCATTTTCTAATGTCGATATCTCAGCAACTAATGGTTCGATTTTCAATGTTAAAATATGAAACATTCGTGAAATTTTCTGATCTCCTCGAAATTTTTTTTTTCAAAATTTTCCAATCAAGACTAACATTTTAAAAAGGGCGTAATATTGAATGTTTGGCCCTTTTGAAGTGTAAGCCTTGGTTTAAAAATTTTGAAAATATTTTTTTCGAAAAGATCGGAAAATTTCACAAATGTTTCATAATTTAACATTGAATATCGGACCATTTGTTGCTGAGATATCGACATTAGAAATTTGTGTGTTGTTTGGGTGGGACTTAGAAAACATCAATTTTCCTGTTTTTAAACCTTTGCATGGCAATATCTCAGCAACTAATGGTCGTATCAACAAAGTTCAAAAATGCAAAATATAGAGAATTTTCTCAGCTTTTCAAAAATATTTTTTTCAAAGGTGGACAAACATGTGCACTAATTTTAAAAAAATGAAAAACTTCGACTATTTTCAAAAAAGTCACCTAAAAATGGATTTAACTTGAAAACTGTGCACTTTATCAAAATTTTACTTAAGTACTTTTTGATTGCAAATTTTATTTTACATCAAAAAATGAAGTTGAAAAATGTTTGCGACCAAATTTTCGATTTTTTGAAAAAATCAGTATTGATTCAAAAATTCATAACTCACTCAAAGATTTTTTGCACAACCTGAAAATTTCTGAAAAGTTGGCATTTGATGTCCTCTAAAACATATCAAAAAATGAAAAAAAAAATTAAAAATAGTGTTTTTTTTGCAAATCAAGTTTTAGAGACAAAAAGTTAAATTAAAAATCACCAAATTTTTTTTTTAACGTGTATCATTTTTTTTCAGTGTAGTCCATATCCATACCTACAACTTTGCCGAAGACACCAAATCGATGAAAAAATTCTTTCAAAAGATACAGATTTTTGAATTTTCATACATCATTTTTGTATGGACAGCTGCCAAATTTGTATGGAAAATTATATGGACAAACTAATGATGCAAAATGGCTTCTTTGGGCATACCGAAGGCACCAAAAAAGTTTCAGTCGGATTAAAAAATACAAAAATTAAAATTTAAGTAAAAAGACCGATTTCATAGAAAATTGCTCAAAAATGAAAATATAGTTTTCGAAAAGATCGGAAAATTTCACAAATGTTTCATACATCAACATTGAAAATCGAACCACTAGCTGTTGAGATATCGGCATAAGAAAATGGTGGGTTGTTTGGATGTGACTTAGAAAACATATATTTTCCCGTTTTGAAATCTATGCATGGCAATATCTCAGCATCTAAAGGTCATATCAACAAAGTGCATAATAGCGAAATATAAATAATTTTTTAAGCTCTTCAAAAATATTTTTTTCAAAAGTAGCCAAACATGAGCACGAATTAATAAAAATCAATAACTGCGACTTTTTTCAAAAAAGTTAAAGTATGCGACCAGTATTTTCTTTTTATTTTTGAATCAATATTAATTAAAAAAATAATTATTCGGTCAAAGATTTTTTGCCAGCTTTTGAAATTTCAAATATAAAAAATAGTGTGTTTTAGCAAATTAAGGTTTAGTGACAAAAAGGTGAATCAAAAATCACCAATTTTTTTTTTACTGTGCATCATTCTTTTCAGTGTAGTCCTTATCAAACCCTACAAATTTACCCAAGACACCAATTGGATCAAACATGTCCTTCAAAGGATACAGATTTTTGAATTTTCATACATCATTTTTGTATGGAAAGCTGCCAAATTTGTAAGGAAAATTATATGGACAAACTAATAGTGGAAAATGACTTCTTTGGGCATACCGAAGGATTAAAAAATAATCTCAGAGAATTGCTTCTAAACAACCCCGCAAACAGTAATGGTGAGCTTATCAGTCGGTCTAATTAGGGTGGTGTTTTGTTCGTTTCAGAGCCAATCCTGGCCTACATGACGCATGCGACTAATGAGATGGTGTAAAACCGGCAGTATGGCTTCAAGTCAAATTTGAGCACATACCCTCAACTCCAGCTGGTTACGTTACGGGGGTCATGTTATCGTTGGCGGTTTGAGCCATCTGTTGGATGTGAAACCTGAACATGACCTAGAGACAAGCTCTTTCAGTGGTATTACGATTCTCTTCTCGATAAACAAGTTTATTCAAAGTAGTAACAGTGAAAATAATGGACTCGTCATGCAGTTACAAAATACCTTGAGATTATTTCGCTCAACTGTTGACCAATTAATAATGTCTTAATTAATAGCCACCGACCTCCTCCTGCAGGTGACGCCCCTGGTCGGCAATCAACCCCATCTCACCTCAATCGAAACGTGAAGCCCTTCTGAACCAGAAAGGCTTGCTGCCCCGAGTGTGCAAAACCAATCAGTGCATGCAAATGCAACCAAACCCCAGTAAATGTCCAATTACAGCGCCCAAAGTTGATGACTGCCGCGGCAGCTCCGATTACGGTGCTGAGATAGCAGAGCTACCGGTCACCACCAGCGCGCCACGCCGTTAAACGGGACATAAACCAAAGCCTTCTTATTATAGATTTTACGGACCGCCGAGGGACCTTGCAGTTTTGGGCACCAAAAACGGCACCGCTCAAAATAACGAGCGCGCGACTTTCATCGACTTCAGCTGGGGTTCAAAAACTAAAGTTCGATGATCGTGATCTGATCAATTTGGGTAAATGTAGTCATTAACACACTGGCGACTCGCGGTGGTGATCCGGTCATCGAGCTCACTTAATTAACCTCCAGTCGAGAGGGAGAGAGAACAAGACATGAATTTAGACTGACAGATTTTAGCATTCCGGTCGAGCGTTAACACTTGGTTGAGGTGTGGCTCGAGGTCTTGTTGCTCGTCGGGTCTGTTTCACCTTTGAAGGTTACCTGTTGAGGTGGGGACCCTTAATTGAACCTGGAACGGTTGCTTGGTATTTTAGACATTCGATAATTAAAATTTTCTTGAATTAAATAAACAACAAAATAAATTATCTCTTGGATGACTTTTTCCGTTGACTTAAAAGTTTTTCAAAAGATTCCCATTTTCATGATCACATGTTCACGATTTTTGGAGCACTTTTTCTCCGTGTAGTGTTCATATGATTGTCCATTCTTGAAAATATGAAAATATGAAACTAAAAAAACATGCTTAGCAGACATTGAAGATTGGACCTCTAGTTGCTGAAATACAGCGAATAAAAGAAAACGAAATAAGCATATTGAAGTTTTTTGAGTCTCACCCAAAAACTCAATGTTGATAACATTTGTGATTTTTTTATCTTTCCGAAAAAAAAAACATTTTGAAAATTATGGAATCAAGACTAACATTTCAAATAGGCGTAATATTTAATGTTTGCCCACCCCTCCCCTCCTCGGGAATTGTTCAGTTAAAATATACTTTTAGTGGCTGTATCTTGAAAACAGTGTACATTATCCAAAAATATGTATAAAACTTTTCGATGGCAAAATTAGATATTACAACATTTTTTTTTGTAAATGCAAAGAGACGAGTTATTCCTTGAAATTCCGCAATATATTTTAATATCTTGACAGATACGTATTTCGTCTACTACTTGCAGACTTCATCAGTGTTCTGTTCTCGTCTCTTTGTATTCATAGTAATGCATACTGCTAAAAACGCTCAACCAAACCATACACAATTTTTTCAATAAATCATAACTCGGCGGCAAAAATTTACACCATACTGCTCTGCGGCTCAAAAGTTATTTTTTGTCCCCTTAAACAAATATTAAAAAATTGATGGATTTTGGGTAGTTGATTTTTTGTAAAAAAATGTTTTTTTACTTTTTCCTTCAAAAGTTTAAAAAAATAAGCAAGGTTGAAATCGGCCGATTTTGCAGAGAATTGCACTTTAGAAAAAAAAAACCTTGAGGTTAAAATTAAAATCAAATTTATCTTAATTTTCCTTACAAATTTGGCAGCTGTCCATACAAAAATGATTAATGAAAATTAAAAAAAAATATATCTTTGAATTATTTTTTTGATGTCTTGGGCAAATTTGTAAGTATGGATAAGAACTACACTGAAAAAATATATACACGGTAAAAAAATGGGTGATTTTTAATTTCAGCTTTTGTCACTAAAAATTGATTTGCAAAAGACACAATTTTTATTTTTTATTCAGCATTCAATATTACGCCCTTTTGTTTGTTTTGTTAGTCTTGAAATTAAAATATTGTTTTCCAAAAAATCGGATAGTGGGATTGTTTGGGTGATACTTACCCAAGTAACATTTTAAGCTTTATCAAAGCTGTCACAACCGCGATAAAAACGTCTTATGCCAAATAGTTTATATTTTGGCAAAAAATAAGTCTTTGTCTTAACAAATGATAAAATGGAGATGGTTTGCAAATTTGGCTATGAAAAATAATAAATATTCGAGGTTATTAAACATAATTTGAAAGTTTCTTTCTCGCAATTGGTGGCTCAAATTCAGCTGCGGTTAAAATTTTATTGATAAATGTAAGGGAAATAGATGAAAAAAAAAAACTCGCTTCATAAAAACGATTTTTTTGTAATCATAGTTTTAATGTCCAAAAATGGTTTTTTTGCAATTCTTTGAAAAAATGTTCAAATTATTTTAAACGTCTATCGCTCTATTAATTATATCAAAAATTCGCGTTTTCGTCAATTTTAAATTAAATTTCTTCTCTTTGCTTATTGGTTGCGGTGAATGCCCAAATCAAACTATTAAGCAATTATGATGCTAAAATAAAACCTTAATAAAACTAAGTTATGGCTAGTTGGTTTAAAAATGTTACTTAGGTAGGAAACAATAATTTTCCTGTTTTAAATAACTCAGCAATTAAGGGTCGTATCAACAAGGTTCATAAAAGCAAAAAAAAAAAGAAAAAAAAATCAGTTTTTTTAAAAATATTTTTGTTATAAAGTAGGCAAACGTGGGCACTAATTATTTAAAAAGAATAACCGAGACTTTTTTTCAAAAAAATACAAAAAAAAAACTTGAAAATGGCTATAACTTGAGAACGGTGCAATTTATCAATTTTTCACTTGATTACTTTTTTATTGCAAATTCAATTATACGTCGAAAAATGTAGTAGAAAACTTTTTCGACCGATTTTTCGATTTTTTGAAAAAAATGATAAAAAAAATCATAACTCAGTCAAAGATTATTTGTCCGCTTTGAATTTTTTTAAAAGATTTACCCTTAAAAATATTGGAAAATGAAAAAATAAAAATAAAAATTGTGTTTTTTATTGCAAATTATGTTTTAGTGACAGTAACCCATAAATTTTTTATCTTGTATCATTATTTTTCAGTGTAATCTTTATCCAACTTTGTCGAAGACAAGAAATCGATCAAAAAAGTTCTTCATAAGATACTGATTTTAAAATTATTATAAATCATTTTTGTGTGGACAGCTGTCAATTTTGTATGAAAAATTATATAGACAAACTAATGATGCAAAATGACTTCTTTGCGCACACCGATGGCACCCAAAAAGTTTCAGCTAGATTGAAAAAATACAAAAATTTAAATAGCAATAAAATACTGATTTCGTAGAGGATTGCTTTAATGTTCATTGAACCGAATCTGGTGAACCTGAGCATGAAAAAATGAAACCAAAACATTGCTATATCAAAAAACATGTTTTCTATATAGGTTGGAAAAAAAACAAAAGATTTGAATTAAAATGTTCCACCGAGGGTTACCACCCCATTCATATCGCGTTCAAAATCGCCCTGCATTGTTGCTGCTCACTGCAGCTTTTGGAGCACTTATCATTTCGACAAGTTACTGACACTAATTTGTTCACCTTTTAATGTTGTTTTCTCGTTTCATCGAGCTGAGAGCATTTTTTTTTGTGTTGGGGTCTCTTTCGCTCTTTTCTTGCCGAAATTCATTCACCTTCAAGTGCACCCCTTAATGCTTATGGGTTTGGCTCAGGTGTCGATTAATAAAAGAAAAGATACTGTTTTAAGTCTGAGCTTATACTGAACAAATGCTCAGAGTGAAAGGTTCAGCTAGTTAAATCTCAAGACTGCTTAACTGCTCAGCTTTAAGATATGAAATTCATATCTCATTCGTGACATTTTTCAATCAGATTGTGGACAGCAGTGGTGATGGCGATCGTCAATGATCATAAAAGAGATTGCCTGCCGGATTTTAGGACCTAGTTTTTTTTTGATTGCCATGCATATATGATACATGATTTATGGATTTACTAATGAGCCTTAAGTCATAAAACGTTTTTTTTTGTGCGAAGGTTTCGTTAATATTTTTAAAAGATTAAACACAGTTTGTTCGACGGAACCTTTTGCTTGATATTTCGCTGTCGATTTAGATGAGGTCTTCAGTTTGAGTGCACTTATAATTATTTAAATAAATAAAATCATGTGCTGGTTAAATCAAACGTTCCCATAGAGTTCCATTCAACATCAACCTTAGTTGTCAAACCGTTTCGCGAATCAAATATTTAATTAATAACTATAATTAGCCGTACGCGAAACATGCTTTCATTACCATACAATACACTGGCACCCTTCACGACTATCTGCGTGCGCGCCTTAACATTAGTCTTAGACCAACAAACTAAAATGAGGTCACGCCCTCTGTAGGTTCGGTTCTAATGAATAAGTTATGATTCTTGCACTCGAAGCTCACCCAACACAACACACAATCCGAACACTCAATCCCTAGTGTTTTTTTTTTTTCAAACTCATTCATCTTGTCGAGGGGCGTCCAAATCGCTCGCTCAAAGGTCTAGCGTGTGGTACCTTACAAAACGACTAACTGACTGACTGTCGGCCTAATAACCGGTGGCTGAGCCGGCTGTCCAATCAATCGCAGCCTCCACCGACCAACCAACCAACCACCCGACCGAGATCTGGTTTCAGTCGACATTTATGCTGCTGTCTCCGCCGGCCAAACATGATGTATATGCTACGCCAACGACGACCGCGGCCGCGGCTTGTATTTTTGTATTTATTTTTATGTGTGTGTGCGCGCCTTAAGATCGATCCATTTTCCCGCTTCATCGATTGGCCCGCCACTCTCTTTCAGGTGAAATAATAAAAAAATAAAACCACAACCGACTTGAACGGCCAGAAACACACTTCACAAAAAAAAAAAAACAAAAAAGCTTCCAGCAATCGACGACACGACGCTCACCTTCACCAGTATTGACACAAACTTTTAGCTTTTGATCTAACCTTTTCGATTCTCGAAAAAAAACCACTCAAAAAACTCCGCCCGATCGCCCACAATCAACGAGTCGACGTAGTCGACGTACGCCGCCCCGGGAGGTCAACGAGGCCCGATCAATCCCACTTCACACAAATTACGATGGGAGCTAATTTTCCGAAATTGCTTTTTCATTGGCTCCACCGCCCGGCACACAAACACCGACACACACACACACACTTGTCGACCGTCCAATTTACGCCCGGGCACGCGTCGACTTAACCCCGCGCGAAGTGTTTACACTTTCGATTTTCGCGCCACCGGAAGCTCCCGCGGAATGAAAGTGACACACGGGGCTGATTGATTTTTTCCTCCCCCCGTTTCTTCTCGTTTCTGCCACGATTATTTACGACCGCACGTCTGGAGCTGGTTCCCACATGGAACAGGTTGGTGCACCCAGAACTGGAGGTCGACTTAACCTCAAAGGAGGATGGTTTTGTTTTGACAGCTTGTGAGGGTGCGGTGCACGTTGGATCAGGAACTTCAGCTGGAGATTCAGAGACAGCTTCTTGAGTTTCTTGGTTGCACTTCAAACTGTAGAGGTCGACTTAGTCGACATAATCTCAAACACAGTTCACTTTCGAATTATGGGAATTTTCACCCAGAAAAGTGTCCATGGCATTTAAATTCTCTTAATACACATTTAAAATCCAATTTTACCAACCACCCAAGGTGTCCACTTTGTCGACTTAACCTCAAAATTGACTCAGAAACTTGCACAATGCTCAATGCTCCTTATACTGGGAACTTTTTTCAGGAACTCTTCGAAAACTTTAGAGTTTCTACATGCACTCAGATTTGGTTTGTCGACTATGTCGACTTTAAGTCTTCTTTGTCAGCATCGAAGATTTATTGTACTTTTACTATCTTTAGTACTGACAACATCTGCCTGGACTCAGATCAGCATTGAGGCTGATTCCCACAATAAGTTCTTCAAGAACTGAAGTAGTCGATATAGTCAACTTAACCGCAAAACGGTTTTAACACTTGAATCGCTGTGCTTCAAAAAGTCTCTTTTGGCTGACAGTTTCAATCCAGAACCTCAAAAACTTCTGCTTCGTAGGCCTTTACACTGAAATTCCGAAACCCGTAGGTTCGATTTGTCGATCTAACCTCAAAGTTGTTACTACACTTCTCATTTAAGAATTCTTTAAGGTTAGGAATTCATCCAGCTACTCTGGGCACTTTCCAGGGCTAGTTTGGTAGCTGTCAATGTTTGTAGTGCTAGTCGACTATAACAGCTGCTAGACCTGGCGATGGATAGGTTGTGTTTGTTGACATAACCTTGAACATGTCCAGTTAATTTTCACTGTACACTACTCTATTGGAAGTCACTCAAACTAGGGTTTTCGTTAAGCGACTTTGGATATTCTTTGGAGCTAGACGGCAGAAGAACACATTGGTCGACTTTGTCGACATAACCTCAAAACTGTCAAAAGATGTCAAAGTTTACTGCACTTTTTAAGGTTCTTTGAACTACGTGAACTTCTCCAATTCAATCAGTCGACTTTGTCGACCTTAACTCAACTTTTATTGAGGAAACTTTCCACCAACTCTGCACTTCTGGGTGTCGTTCCCCCTTGCTGGAGAAAAGCTGCAATCAGGGCACCCCTCCGATAACGCGAACCCGATAACGTGGCGACTCGCGGGCTGGCTTATCTTGTTTTCCCCGCAAATCTCGCCGATAACCTAGGTTCCGTGAGAGGCCGTTTTTTCCCGGACGCCAAAAAACCGCGATTTTTCCCGACGGAGTTTTTCTTCCGTTGCGCGCGCGAACTCAGTGCCCTCTGTGAGCAAACTGAAGCTGGTGGCCAACGCTGGCAGACTGAACTTCGGAGGCAGGCTGCGATTTCGAGTGAATTGCAAGCTATCACTAGCAGGTCGGGCCGGTGACGGTGGCGGCCAGCATCGGTCTCTAGTGAATCATGGCCCTCGGAAGAGGCTTGCGTGCTGTCAGTTTTTTTTTTTTTTGCAGACGCCGTCAATGCTCTGCACTGTTGTTTGTGGGGAAGGAAAAACTCAGCTGAGCGGTGGATGTAATCGGAGCGTTCATGCTCTGAGGGAAACTGAGAACGGGGGGTTTCTGGGGGAGAAAATGTTGTTTATTTTTTCACAGAGGGTGAGGGGCTGACAGCATGAGAGATAGAGAAGAAGCTGAAGAGATTTAATTTTTAAAGAGTTTTATGGAGGGGAAATCTATGCTCTCTCACTGCGCAGACGAGGCACATGTGGTAGAGCGATGCAAGAGTTCATTTGCTCAGTGAAGGAGCGTAGCTGTTATCACTATTATCACAATGAATGAACTTCACGGTGTGACAATAGGGAAAATGTTTCGATATAGGGATTAAGTACACAAAATAAGTGTTTTAGCTGCTGAGTGTCGAAAATTCATCTGAAATTGTTACACACAGCTACATTTATGGATACACATATTTCTTTACGAAAATTTTGTTCTTCTGCTTAAATCTAATCTAATCTAATCTAATACAAACGCAGCTAGTCCGATGAAAGCATGCTGGAAAGTCTTGTGATTAGATTACGCCCCAAGCACTTTTCTTGTCAATATTAATAATTGCAATACATCCGAGATCACCCGAAAATGTAATACAAAAATTAAAGCGGCCAGCCCTACTGCGTTGTGTTTACCGCAGAGAGGATTCTGTGAACGGATCACATTCCACAGAATCTACAGGGGAGGAAGGATGCGTGGACATACCGTACCAAACGCTCCGGATCAGTTAGGTGTGTTGTGTTAGTGTAAATTTGGCAGATAATTATATTTTTAGGGGGAAGTGGAATTGGGCAAAATGGGATTAAGGAATGGGAAAGTGAGGAAGGGGTAGGAGGGTTATTGAATTTATAGTATAATAATATAAGGGAACATAATCATTTAGCAAATAATGATGGAAAGCTCTCACCAAGAATCAGTAAATCTTAAAATCTTCGAAAGACACAGCCAGATTGTGTCCCAACCTGTAGCTTCTAAGATCTTAGGAGCCGCCAATCCGGCAGCATCAAATCAGCCAAGATTTCCTCGTCATCTGCGCGATTGAGGCTCTATCCCAGGTCAGCGACGTCTTCCCGGACATCTCCACCATCCGCGAATCCCGGATATCTCCACCTTGTCCACTGCCACTCACAAGTTCGTCTAGAATTAGCCGATAAGAATTTGACGGAAATCCTCAGAAGACGAAAAAAACGCGGAACGAAAAATCAAACAAACCGGACGCGACCATAGCTTACTGCGATCTCTCGAAAATTTTGTTCTTCTGCTCTATCGATTCACCTTGACAGAACTCGCCTATCTCCAACCCTCGAATTTTGAGAAAATAAATTCCGTGGAGTTCGAGTGATGTCCGTGTGTGGTAAAATTTTTGCCAAATTTTGTGTCGCGTAGTCCTCGGCTCCCCTATTTTAGATTTTGATTGTTCCAAGTGCATTTGAACGCTGGTGTGCTGAACAAGGGTCATTTTGAGACCGAATTTCGAAATATCCATCTGTTTTCGGATGCGGCCAGACTTTTTAACAAAATACACAGTTTTCAAATGAAAATATGGTCAAAATTTTTCATTTTCATATCTTTTATTTATCTCAAAAACTGCATTTTTCGAGCTCTACAACCTCCCCAATTTTCATCCAGATCCATAATCTGGTTCTGGAGTTAGAGCCGTTTGATTAACCTACCAAAAGAAAAAAATCCCTAAAAAAAGGTTAAAGCCCACCTGGTGACCTTTGCCAACACTTTTCATTTTCGATTTTATCCGAAATTTCTTTCTACATTCATAGTACAGACCATGAGTGAGCATCTGAAACAAATTTGACATCTATCGGCAATCCGGACACTCAAAAAAATCCACACGTAGATGCTATCTGAAAAATCACGTAACCTCGATTTTCCCCTCGCAAGGCTCGTTTTACGTGACACACGTAAAAATAATGTGAAAGTGTACCGGCAAAAAAATGTTTTCACATTGAAGTTACGTGAAAAACCTTAAAGTATTTTTCCACTAGGATAATTCATGTAGCTTTTATGTGTTTTGAAATGTAACTTCAACGCACTTTTTTTCTCGAGTTCGCCAAATTTCTACGTGATTATTTTAGTATGAAAATTGACAGCGTACGGGTAAGACCTGCTGCCGGACTGTGTTCGTAAAACTTAAGTAAAAGATGGTAAGTTGTATTCAGTTTAAATTGTTTCTTTTTGCATAATTGATGTTTTTTTTTTTTCTTCAGAAACCCGCTTTCTGGAAGACGCATTCCTTTTCCCTGTGGCCTCTGGAATTCTGGCCGGTGCCAAAATTTACGAATCCTGAAGGACCCCTAAACGCGATCCCGGGTTCTTCGGTCGAAATGGTTATCAAGACCGGAGCAACCATGATGACGCCACCGGAAATGTCACGGACGTGTCCATCGCCGAGTGTGTCCTGGAGTGCGAGTACTCGTTCCAGGTAATGGGGCTGGTGTCCAACTTTGAACCGATCGCCTACATCGGTACTTTGCAGTCAGCTTCATGCCGACCATGACAGGAACAGCAGTTAAACGTGGTTGGTGGACAAAGCGCAGGACTCGACTAATTGTAGATCTCGGGGCATTTTTTGTTGGGAAGAACATAAAGTGTTGTCTGTTGCATAGGTGAGATTGTCCATAAGAAAATTATTTGTTGATAAATAAAATAAGTTATAACAAACTACACTATATTTCTTTTTAATTATATCCGAAAATAATAATAATGAAATAGCCTCCTAAAACTAAAGAAAAATCATATAACGTTTACTACTACAAACATGTAAAAATCAACGATTGATTCACTTAGCTTTTACGTGTGAAACACGTAGAATCAACGTGAAATGATCTGGCCAAGCAAATTTCATTTCTACTAGCGTCACCTCGTAAAAGCTACGTGAAAACTCTAGTGGAAAAAAACCAGATAGCTTTTCACGTAACTTCAACGTGAATATTTTTTTGAGTGGATCATTTTTTAGAGCGATTTACTTTTTGCCTTTCTTACTAAAGAAAGGTTTAGGTTTTACTTAAAGGCTGGACGTCATTTTCATCTTCGTAAATATGTCGATTCAGCATGAATTTTCTTCGGAAAAATCGTCAAAAAATCACTACATAGTTGCCAAGTTGAGCTTCTAATGCTGGCGCGTCTTGTTATTGGGATCAAATATACTCTAATATGTGTTTGGTGCCCTATCGATTTTCATTTGCTGCTATAGATATCGTATATTTTTCGGCTCTTTAGTATTATCATTATCCCACATAGAAAAATGGGCGGAAAACGGCCAAAAAGCGGGGACGTTTTGCCTGAAAGCGGGCCCGATTTTCAGCACGCTTTTTCCCCTCGTTGTGGCCCATTTCGTGCCAGAATGCAACATTTAGGCGGGCGTTACGCATTTTGGCCGATGCATTACGCCCGTCTGAGGCACGATTTTAGGCCCGTTTTGACCACGATAACGGGCAAAAAAGGGGTGGCGGAACGGGGCGCATTTTGGGGGTTCTTCTTCTTCTTTATTATTTCCGGTTTCAGTTTAGGGCGGTTAGGGTGATCAATATAATTAGGGTGACAAAAAAACAAAACAGATTAAAATTTTTATTCAATTAAATCTTACATCAACAATACAAACTTAACCTAATTATAACTAGCTCAGATAAATATAAGTTGGGTTAGTAGGATTACATGACTTTGAATAGGTCTTATTGGTTCTAATGGCTAATTTTGCTAAAATAAGTTTACAAAATGAGGTATAAATAAATTTGATAAAATTAAGATAAACTAAGTTGAAATCAGTTAAATTTAGTTAAATTTGGTTCAATTAAGTTATGAATTGAATTGAATAAAGTTTTTTTTATTAAATCGAATTTAATTCAGTTAAATTTTAGTCAAATCAAATTAAATTTAATTCAACTAAGTTAAATTACGTTGAAATTAAGTTAAATTGAGTCAACTAATGTCGGATTAAGATAAATTCAGTTAAAATTAAGTTAAGTTAGTTAAATTGAATGAAATTTGGTTAAATTTAGTAAAATAAAGTTGAATACAGTTTCATTTAGTTAAATTTAGATAAATTTAGTTAAACATAGTTCTATCAAATAATTAAAGTTTAGTTAAATTTAGTTAAATTGAGTTAATTTTAGTTATATTGAGTTAAATTTAGTTAAATTGAATTGAATTTAGTTGAATTTAGATAAGTTTAATTGAATTAAGATAATTTATGTTATATTGAGCTAAATTTAGTTAAATTAAGTTAAATTTAGGTAAATTTAGTTAAATTTAGTTAAATTTGGTTGATTTTGGTTAAACTTGGTTAAATATAGTAAAGTTTAGTTGAATTTAGTTATTTTTTGCTAAATTTGGTGAAATGAAGTTAAATTTAGTAATCTTTAGTTGAATTGACATATTTTTTGTTAAGTTTAGATATTCTCAGATTAATTTTGTAAAATTCAGTTAAATTTTGTTAAATCAGGTAAATACTAAGTAAATTTAATTTAATTCGATTAAATTTGGTAAAGTTTATTTAAAATAAGTCAAATTAACTTGAATAAAGTTATATTGTATTAAATTGGGTTAAATTCAGTTAAATCAAGTCAAATTACGTAAACTTAAGTCGAATTAAGATAAATTCAGATTAAATAAAGATAAGTTAGTTGAATTTAATTAAATTTGGTTAAATTTAGTTAAATAAAGTTGAATACAGTTACATTCAGTTGAATTTAGATAAATTAAGTTAAATTTAGTTGTATCAAATAATTGAAGTTTAGTTAAATTTAGTTTAATTGAGTTACATTAAGTTGAATTTAGATAAGTTGACTTGGTTAAATACAGCAAAGCTTAGTTGAATTCAGTTATTTTTTGTTAAATGTCGTGAAATTAAGTAAAATTTATTACAATTTAATTGAATTTACATATTTTTTGTTAAGTTTAGATATTTTCAGATTAATTTTGTAAAATTCAGTTAAATTTTGTAAAATGAAGTAAATACTAGGTAAATTTTGTTTAATATTATTAAATTTGGTTAAATTTATTTAAAATAAGTAAAATTTAGTTAAGTTTAATAATATTATTTTTAATTAAATTGGGCTAATTCAGTTGAATTTTAGTTACACTAAGTAAACTAACGTCGAATTAATATAAATTCAGTTAATATTAAGTTAAGTTAGTTAAATTTAAATAAATTTGGTTAAATTAAGTTAAATTTAGTTGTTTTAAATAATTGAAGTTTAGTTAAATTGAGTTAAATTAAGTAGAATTTAGATAAGTTTATTTGAATAAAGATAATTTATATTAAATTGAGCTAAATTTAGTTAAATTTGGTTATTTTTTTTTTTAAACTTGGTTAAATATAGTAAAGTTTAGTTGAATTTAGTTATTTTTTGTTAAGTTTAGATAATTTCAGATTAATTTTGTAAAATTTAGTTAAATTTTGTAAATTTAAGGAAAAACTGATACATTAGTTTAATTTTATTAAATTTTGTTAAGTTTTGTAAACTTCAGTTATATTTAGTTATTTTTTGTTAAATTGAGTTAAATTTAGTTAAGTAGAATTTTGTTTATCTTAGCTAAATTAAATTAAATTTAGGTAATTAAGTATATGCGTTAAGCTTAGTTAAAAAACTTAGTTGAATTTAATTTAATTAAATATATATAAAAAAATAGTTATATCTAGTTAAATTAAGCAAAATTTATCAAAATTTTGGAAACTTTAGTAAAATTTAGAAAATTTGTAGTTGTAGTTGAATTTAGTATTTTTATTTTGTTATATTGAGTTTAATTTAGTTAATTTTTTTAAGAATTTAGATAAATTAAGATAAATTAAGCTACACTAATTTAAATTAAAACTCTATAATAAAGAGTTTTAAAAAAAATCAATTACGGTAAGTTTATATGAAATTAAGTGCAGTAAAATTAAGTTAAACCAAGTTAAATTAGGTATATTTTAATTTAATAAAGTTTTAAGTTAAATCAGGTTAATTATAATTAAATAAAGTTAAATTAGATTAAATTTAGTCATATTTAGAAAAACAATAAGCTGAACTTGGATATTTCCTGTTAAATTAAGTTAAATTTTGTAAAATTAAGTAAATTTTTATCACAGTTAGTTAAATTGTGTTAAATTCAGTTATATTAATTTTAAAGATGAATTGAGTTAAAATGAAATTTGTTATGTATAATAAAGTAAAATTTAGTTAAATTAAGTTATCTTAAGTTAAATTTAGCTAAATTAAGCAAAATTAAGTTAAATTAAGTTGAACTTTGTTAAATTAAGTTAAATTATATTGAACGAAGTTTAATTAAGTTCACTTAAGACAAATGCAGTTCAATTCGTTAAAATTTAGCTAAATTGATTTAAATTCAGTAAAATTTAGTAGAATTTTGTAAAATTTTGTTAATTTTGGTTACAGTTAGTTCAATTTGATTGAAATTAGTTACATTAGGTTCAATTAAGCTAGATTAAATTTAAACAAAGTTAATTAAAATATGTATTAAGTTAAAGCAAGCAAGAAAAAACAGGAGTTTATAGAAGATCCAGAGATATTTTTTTAAATCCAGTTAAATGTTTAAAAAGAATTGGGCTTAATTTAATTAAATTTTGTTTGATTAAGAAAACTGTTGTTAAATTTATTGACAATTTGTTAACTCAGTTAAATACAGTTAATTTTTGTAATAATAAGTTAAATTTAGGTAAATTAGGTTAAATTTAGTTGATTTTTGTTCAATTGAGTCATATTTAGATGAATTTTGTAAAATTAAGTTAAATTAAACTTAGTTAAACTAAATTATAATACATTTAGTTACATTTGTTTGATTTATTAAAAAATATATAGAAAAAATGTTTTATAAAGTAAAATGGAGTTCAATTAAGTTGAATTTAGATAAGTTTAATTGAATTAAGATAATTTATGTTATATTGAGCTAAATTTAGTTAAACTAAATTAAATTTAGTTAAACTAAGTTAAATTTAGTTAAACTAAGTTAAATTTAGTTAAATTTGGTTAATTTTGGTTAAACTTGGTTAAACATAGTAAAGTTTAGTTGAATTCGTTTATTTTTTGTTAAATTTCGTGAAATGAAGTTAAATTTAGTAAACTTAAGTTGAATTCACTTATTTTTAGTTTAGTTTAGATATTTTCAGATTAATTTTGTAAAATTAAGTTAAATTTTGTAAAATCAGGTAAATACTAAGTAAATTAAGTTTAATTTCATTCAATTTGGTTAAGTTTATTAAAAATAAGTCAAATTAAGTTGAGTTGCGTCAAATTACGTTGAATTAATTGAAATTAAGATAAATTTAGTAAACTTAAATCGAATTAAGATAAATTCAGTTAAAATTATGTTAAGTTAGCTGAATTTAATTAAATTTGGTTAAATTTAGTTAAATAAAGTTGAATACAGTTACATTTAGTTAAATTTAGATAAATTAAGTTAAATTTAGTTACATTGAGTTAAATTTAGTTTAATTGAGTTATATTAAGTTGAATTCAGATAAGTTTAATTGTGTTAAGATAATTTATGTTAAGAATAACAGGAGGTTATAGAAGATCCAAAGATATTTTATTTTAATTCAGTCAAATGTTTAAAAATATTATAAAAGGTAGTTGAATTGGGCTTAATTTAGTTAAATTTTGTTTGATTTAGAAAACTATTGTTAAATTTAGTGATAATTTCTTAACTCAGTTAAATACAGTTTATTTTTGTATTATTAAGTTAAATTTAGGTAAATTCAGTTAAATTTAGTTGATTTTTGTTCAATTGAGTTATATTTAGATAAATTTTGTAAAATTTAGTAAACTAAACTTAGTTGAATTCAATAATGTTCATTAAATTTAGTTACATTTGATTGATTTATTAAAAAATATATATATAAACTTTATTAAAATGTAGTAAGCTTTAGTTAAATCTAGTAGAATTTAGGAATTTTTTGTCATGTTGAGTAAATTTTTATAAAATGTAGCTAAAGTAAGCTAAACTAAGATAAATTACGTAAACTATGTTAAATTTGGTTAAATTTAGTTATATTTAGAGAAAAATAGCTGAATGTAGTTATTTTCTGTTAAATTTTTTAACATTTGATTAATTTTTGTTACAGTTAAATTATGTTAAATTTAGTTATATTAATTTATTTTATGTTGCATTCAGTTAAAATAAGTTTAATTAAGTTTAATTGAGTTTAATTAACTTAAATCAAGTTAAATTTAGTAAAATGGAGTTCCTTAAGTTAATTTAAGTTAAATTAGGTTGAATTCGGTAAAACTTAGTTAAATTAGGTTAAATTCAATTGAATTTTAAAAAATCAGATAAATTTTGTAAAATTCAGTTATTTTTTTTTAAATTAAGTAACGTTTTGTAAAATTTAGTTGAATTTGGTTAAATTTGGTTGAATTTAGTTAAACATTTTAGGTGAATTCAGCTACTTTTTGTTAAATAGAGGCAAATTCAGTTAAATTTTGTATAAGGTACATTTAGTATTTAAAAAAAAATTAAGTTTAGTTTTTATTAAATTAAGTTAAATTAAGTTAATGAGTGCGGTGCCTGTGTGGACGCGCAGTCCTGTTTTTTCGTGTTATTTTCCGTCTCTTTTATGTCGCTGTTCGAGTGCATGGGGTGATTGGTTATTATAATTAAATAATGGCATCAGTAGTGCGGTGCCTGTGTGGACGCTCAGTCCTGTTTTTTCGTATTATTTTCCGTCTCTTTTATGTCGCTGTTCGAGTGCATGGGGTGATTGGTTATTATAATTAAATAATGGCATCAGTAGTGCGGTGCCTGTGTGGACGCGCAGTCCTGTTTTTTCGTGATATTTTCCATCTCTTTTGTGTCGCTATTTGTGTACATGGGGTGATTGGATTTCTTCTGATTCGTGTTGTTTTCATCTCTTTTGTGTCGTTGTTTGTGTGCATGGGGTGATTGGTCTTCTTCTTCTTCTTTTTTCTTTATTTTTAGTTCGCGCGTTCGTTGGCCAATGAGTTTATTTTTGTCCTCTTTACATAGTTTTCGATAGAAACGATCCGAATTCTTTTTTTCGAGACAAGCAAGTCGTATTGCTGGATTAAGTCCTTTCTATATCATCGATGATCGGAAGGCACGCCGACGAATATGTTTTAAGGCTTATGATATAAAATCATTTTAATGAATAAAGCCCTTCTTACATCACCGTTGATCGGAAGGCACGCCGACGAAGAATTTCTGGAGGATCGCGGTCGAATTAATACTATATTTAAAATTCTAGATAGCTATCTTTCGGATTCTATTGTGAGTAGCGGGACTTCGCGGTTACTATGCAATGTATTTTTTGGAATCTTTTTATATTTTAAATTTATAAGTCCTTCTTTTATCATCGTTGATAGGAAGGCACGCCGCCGGTTAAGTTCGTTTATGTTATTGTTTTAATTTCATTACAATCGGTTACGTGGTGTCCTGTTTTCTTTTCGTTTATATTCGTTGATCGTAATAATTTATTCCAACTGGCAGTTTTAGTATTAACTCATCTACTATTTTTGACATTTGCTCGCGTTATCTTGATTGTACCAACGGTAAAAATATACTGATAAGTCCAGCCCATAGCATTACCGCTCGGTTGGCACGCGTTCGATTAAAACAAACTTTTTAAATAATCAATTATTTATCTTTCCGCAGCCGGCTGCCTAAGATTTAAAATTTCAACCGATAAACAAAATGCTCATGGTCACATCACTGCCACTCGTGAATCCTGACCTCATACCCATCTACTAACCCCCTCAAAACTCATGTGATACTTTGTCGGAGAAGCAGTCGATTGGGCGGTCTCTATCACTCAAGTATCGGACTAACATTCCCATCCACTTCCCCGTGACCCTACCACTGGTCGTGGCCGGCGCCGGTATTGATCAGCATGATAGGGGCCTTTGAGAAGTTGCGAAGCGAGGAAAGATAGCACCCACTTATCTTCCACGGCTCGTGGATGTAACTTCTGGAGGTCCTGGTCAATAACGGAGTAGCAACTGCGGGTGGGCACCTATGCTTATGCTTATGCTTATGCTTATGCTTAATTAAGTTAAATTAAGTTAAATAAAATTATTTTAAATCATGTTAAATTAAGTTATATTAAGATAAATTATGTAAAATTAAATAAAGTTTGATAAATTCAATAATATTAGTTAAATTTAATTCAATTTAGTCAAATGACGGTAAATTATGTTAAAGTTATTGAAACTTAAATTATACTGGCTAAATCTGGCTAGTTATGTTGAATTTAGTTAAATTAAAAAAAAATAATTAAATTTAGTTAAATTAGAATAAATTTAGTCAAATTTGGATAAAACTAGTTAAATATAATTAAAACTAAATTTAGCTATATTAGTTAAATTTATTAAAACTTATGTAATTTTGGTTAAATTTAGGTTAATTTAGTAAATTTGTTTATGCGTGCAATAGATAGATAAAAAAATAAATTGTTTTCAATAAGTCCAAAAAAGTAAACATTAGTAAAAATTTGCTTAAATTTGATTTTAATTAGTTTAATGAATTAACATTAGCTACCGTCATCAGGGCTGACATTGGGTCTGGGGTGAGATTGGGTTATACAAAAATTCAGAATGTCACTCCTGATGACGGAACATATAGTTGAAAATAATAAAAAATTATTAAAGGGTCCCGACGAGTGGAATTTACGGTTGCCGAACGCTTCAGATTGATGACGTTGGTTTTGCTGCTGGGGAAACCGACTGTTGCCGAAGGCGTCGCTGTTCGACGGGAAGGTCTGGCAAAATTTCGTTCCGCTCGACTTATTGTACTGCGGAACCATTTGCTGAAGCCCGATCCGGATTGGGCGCCACTGTTGCCGGTGCCGATTTCGGTTGTTCACGTTGACCCCGTTCCGCTGGGCCATCCTCTGCTTCGTATCCCGCTCCAGCGGCCATCCCCTCCTGCTCCTCCTCGATGACCGTGTCCTGAAGGCGGTAGTGATGATGGAATACGTGAGAATAATAATCAATGTTAAAAACTTACCTTTAATCTGCCGACCAACACCACACCTGCACACATTTTTTCCTGACCAACTGAAAAGTTCAAACGAAAAAGTTTGACAGTTCGTGCGTTATGAAAAATGAGAGAGTGTGCGTTTCGGCCTGCACGAATTTTATTGGTGTGCGTGTGCAACTCAAAAATCAACATTCTCGTGGATTGAATCTTTGATAGGGGGTCTGAACTGGCCCTGGCGAAGCCCGATAATCGCCCGCTCCCCCCTTAAAAGTTAAAGTGGGATATGCATAACTGTCCAGTATTTGTTTTGAAACCTGCGACATGAGACCATTATGCGATTTAAATTCTGTCATTTATTTTTGTTGTGTGGTGGTCTAGTGGTTTGTGTCCTAACTAATATTTTATCTAGATCAGAGGCATCTTGAGAAACATTGAGGTGAATTTGAAAGAGCTTTTAGAGTGTGGGGATCTTTTTAGAAAGTGGGGATCTTCTTCGAAAGTTCTTGGCTTGCTTCTTGTTGTTGGGTGAAAAAGGAAAGCTCTGATCGCAAGCGAGCGAGGGAGAGAACTTATATTCCTTTCCTCTCCACACTCGCGCTCACCGCACACGGCGCCTTGTGCTAAAGAGGTGATGGTGTAGAGGTAAAATTTCAAGCGTTGTGTTGTTGTTTTTTTTTTCGTTGCCAACTGGTGCTTCTTCTCGCTCGCGGGCAAAAAATCGCTGTCAACAGTGTCTGCGGCACATTCTGAAATGCCGCGCGGCGTGTACCTTTGAAAAAACGGACAATACCAACACACAAAAGGGCTCGTACCAAAGCTAAAAAACCAAAACCGCGGTGTGCGTTGTCACTGGCGCATGGGAAGCTTGCTATGATCGCGTTTGTCATAAACGCTTGTTTGATTACAAACTTACAAACATATTGTACGATTGAAAATATTCTTTTGGTGAAAATTGCGTTTTTTATTTCCTTTGGAAATCATATCATTTGTAATACATTGCTTTCATCATAAGACTTTCTTTTGTGCTGACGTTATAAATAAACAAAGTCGATGTTATGAATTGAAAAAAGTTCTACCATTGTTATATTCTTTAGTAAGAAAGGCTCTATCTCACCCCAGGTGGGATTAAATCGGGTTTTTTGTTTTAGTGTCATATTTTTGGCCTTACTTTCCGGATAAACAACTGATGACACTTTATTACCATATTGAATCATACAACTATACTTTAAGAAATCGATTCCAGTGTGCTCTCTTGTACTATCTAGTTAGGAATCTCAGCAAGCTTAGTACAAGAGAGCACACCGGCATCGAAATGGTAACTATTTACGAAATATTTTTTTTTCAATTTCCCAAAATTGAAATTGTTATGTTTGGAACTACACATTTGATTACTGTTTATTTTAAGTTATTATTTGACAGTTTTATGACGAAAATTGTTTCGATTTTTAAATGAGTAGTCGCTATTATGCAAGATCTGGAACATTTTTTGAGATGGTACCAATTTTTGCCAACCGTATAATAATCATTTCTCCAATTATATTTCCACTTATTTGAGATATGATTCGAACAATATTAGATTAAATTCAGTGTCCAAATAATAAATAGTATTTAAATTAATGTTTTATATGCAAGTTCCTTGGCTAAAATGATTCCACATTAAACATTTCTGGAAATGATTTTCCCAAAATGATGGATGTTTAAATTTTCGATTCAATTGTTACGATTTTTTATAAGGTAATCTTCATGTTTCCGTAATCGGGAAAAAATATTAATTTGAAATAAGTCGAAGGAAATATTCAAAAAATTGTTAGCACTAGCCTTATTTTCAAAGTAAAATCAATTTTCAATGTCCCATTAGTAATGTTCTGCATTTTTATTGGTCTAATATTAAGATTTATTATAACTTTCCTGCACAAGTCAAGCTTAAAATTTGTTTGAATATAATTTGATAACGTAGAATACTTTATCTTTAACATTTTTGTAATTTAAAAAATGTTTTTTTGTCTCATTGAAACTAAAATACAAAAAAAAAATCAGTGTCAAAAATGCGAGATTTCAAAACTTCTGCTTGAAAGTACATGTGTATCACAAATACTTTCTTCACAAGTACTAGCTAATACCAAAAACATCAGGAAACGAAACAAATACGACTACTTTTATGATATAAATTGTATGAACAAAAATCTTCTTATAATGCATTTATTAGACAGTGCGACGTAAGCGCCATCGAAAATAATATTATTTGAAACATCCTAAATTTGGTAAGTCAGTATTATAATTTCAACAAAACTTCGTAAAATCCATCATTTAGGAACACATATTTGCATCGAAAACTAAATAAATGATTTGATTGACAATGTTACTGCATTACAAAAAAAGTATTATGAAAAAATAAATGTTACTGATGATTTACTTCAAAATAAGCATCTAATCTAATCTAATCTAATCTAACAGACTCTAGCGCAGCCAAGCTTTCGAAGGGATCCTGGAGAGTGCCTTAGGTTAGATGACGCCTAGCACTCTTAAGCTAAGCCTAAGATTTTGTTTATTTTTTAAAGACATGAATTATTAACTAACTGTCAACTTATGGAATCGTTTTATTTTATGAAATTCATCAGTTTTCATCAATTTTAAAAACAGAGTGTTTTGATTTGATGAAATTTTATATTTTCCAGTTCAATTAAAGAGGAGGTTTTTGAAGTTATTGTAGTACATAAATTTACCCAATATCATTTGTTTTAATTTGCATTCATGCATAACAGAAATGGTAATACTTCTCTGTCAGACTGAACAAAATTTAATTTGACGACACTTTTTTTCTCAAATTATTTAGCATTTTGGTGGTAAAATTACACATTTCCAGAGGTAAAATTACACATTTTTTTCTGACATTAAAGATGTAACCCTTCTCAGATGTAATATTACCATGATTTTTTTTCTGCGTACGACATGATAGCTCGACGATGTGGAAATAGCACATTCTGTTGGTCATGAATCATTTTTGATTCGCTGTTCACCGAATGAACTTCCTACTCCACGCGTGCTTACACGTGCACCGGTGCACCTCAGTTCATCGCCACCTGATAAGAAATTCCTGCACGCGGGCCGAGAAGCAACAATTTGTTGTTTCTCAGCATAATTCAGAGAGCACGTGCTTTGGAGCGGAGCGGAGAGAACATTTGTTTTTTTTTCAAGCTTGAGAGAGCGGGGAAAAATGAACTTCATAGTGTGTTTCGCTTTTCATATGGGTTCATTCGTCTCTTTCACAGCATAATCATATGTTGACCTTGTGTTTTGGTTGCAAAAGACGAAACATAATGGTGTTTTTGCCCTTTGTCGATGTTGCTTAAATTATTTTCGCTAAATTTTTTAAAGTTTCGAACAACATGTTCAAAACATTGGTTTTTCCACAAATTTTGCAAGCTAAAATTTTGCTTAACGTGAATGAATCTCCCTTTATTTCCATCATATTTCAGCGCAAATGGTCGCATCTCATTCACGAAATGATGCTTGTCAGTGCCATCAAAAATCGATAACACAACATCCATCGTCAGTGTTATGGGAGTTGTGGGCCAAGAAAAAATATGAGAAAAACAACAAGAAAAAAGTTAAGCAAACTCACCGCAAAACAACTTTTATCTCGTTTCAGTGCACAAAGTCAGGTAGAACGAAGTAGAATTTTCTTTCATTTTCCTGCCAACTTATGCTCCAGCCCTTTTCGGTAAACGTTGTTTACACAAAGTTTGCAAAGTTTTCGCCCAAGTTCGATATTGCATCAACAGCAGCCAGCTGGTGGTGAAGCGGGGAAGGGGAAGCAAATCCGGTCGACCGGAAACTTCATCTCGGAGCAAGGATTAAAACAAGTTGCTGGACAAGTTATTGCCAGAGAAAACCTGTGTGTGTGTCTGTGTAACTTGTACGCAAATTGGCAGATCAGAAGCAAGCTTTTGAGCGACACGCGCGCGCCCAGCTTGGTTTGGCTGTGTTTGTGTAAACTTTGTTTGCGGTGGCTGTGTGAAGGGGGTAAGTCCGGAAGTTTGTGCCGGAAACAGAATTTAATCATCGTGAACAATTCAAACGTTGGCTATAGGGGGAAGATCACCTTTACGGCGAGGGTAGTGGAATTGATTTTGATTATCATTAGAAATTCTTGGTTGTGAGTTCGGATGCTCTTGATTGAAAGTTTTACGCAGCTCAGCGACTAATTTTCATTTATGATTTTTGAAGAGTACGTTGCTTGTTCGACTTTTGTGCTCCGTGAGATTTTCAAATGAAAATGTGACCTTTGATTTGTTATTTTTGGGTACTTACAAATGGTAGATGGTTTGCCATACTATGTTTGGATTTCCAACTCACCTGAAATGAATCAAAAAGAAAATAAAAGTTTTTAGGATAATTTGGTTACAAATATGTAAAGAGAAACAATGTTTTTTTTTTTAATTATTTCGGGCTTACTTTTTTAAATGATGTTCAAACATGTTATTGTTCTGTACCTTTGTTATTTTTTTGTTATTATTCCCAAATATAATTTGGGAATCAGTGGTTTACACTAATAACATTCAAAATTCAATGGGTAATTCTCCGCCAACTCAAACCCCTCTTCGCCTTGCGTGGAACTTAATCACAGGAGGTAACGGTATGACCCCTTTCCATTTATGCGAAAAAGACGTATTTTTCATTAATTTGCTGCCTGAAATGTTGATGGTTTAGAAATTCGGTGACAAAGGGACTTTTACTTTAATATTTTGTTAAACTGAAAAATAAATAAATAAATAACAAGCCATAGTCGCAACATTGGAACGCAACAAGTGTTTCCAAATGGATTTTATACTAGTAAAGATGTTTTGCAATCATTAAAAAAAATGTAAGATTTGACGAAAACAAAAATTAAAAAAAACATCGACAATTTTCAAAAATTCAAAAGATTTTTAAATCAACCCAAACATGCTGAAAATGATTTTAAACGCAGGGGCGGACATGCACAGGCACTAAGAGCTCTTTTTAATGGCTTTCAGCTTGTTTTAGATGGCATTTTCCTTTAAAGTTATGTTATACTTATTGCCAGGTAAAAACTTCATTTTAAATTGATTTCATCTGATTGCACCTAAGTTTTTTTTATCAATTTAAAGATAGTATCAGAAACAAACATAACCAAAACAGAATAAATGCAAATATAAATACTAAAAATGAAACAAGAAAAACCAAAAACAAGATAGTTTTTCGTAGAACAAAGGTTGCTCAAAATGACCTCCTAAACCCTTCTAAAAGTTTCAAAAAATAGTTTTAACAGAAGTTGGTTAAAGTGCTCTGAACAGCCCTTTTCTCAAGTACAGAGTTAAGTACTGTTTTTTTTGAAAAATGTTACTTAATCCACCTTTAGGTGGTTGATGCCTTCCTCACATTCAGGGATGCCAGGTCGGGAATTTGAAAAGTCTGGACTACTGCGTGAAAAAAGTCTGTGCATGTCTGTGCACATACTTTGACCTAAACTCGACCATCAACCAGGGATGCCACATGATTTTTAAAAATGTCTGTGAAAAAGTCTGTGTATGTCTGTGTCTTTGTCTAAAATTCAAATAAATCAATTTACAGTCATAGAAATCTATCAAAAATTGTGTTTTTAAGCATTTGAAGACTAACGAAATAAGTTTCGATTGATATTTTAACAAAATAACAATTTAATGAAGTTTTTAAAAAGTCTGTGTACCTCAAAAAATGTCTGACACGAGCTCAAATGTCTGTGAAACACAGACAAATCTGTGTATCTGGCATCCCTGCCATCAAAGATCATCTCTGAAAAAATTGATGAGCGGGGGAGGGGGCAGGGTTGCCAGTTTGCCAGATAAATCTGGGAATGCCAGATTTTTCAAGTGTCAGCCAGAATATTTACCTTTCTCTGTGCCAGATATTGACAGATTTAGCCAGATTTTTCACTTTATGCCCATCTTATACAAAATTTTTGATTAAAATGAACGTATTTAATTGAAAATCAAATAAAAATAGAATATGTTTTACAAAAAGAAGATGTAAATTCAACTTTTTTAAGGTCATAACATCAGTTCGACCTGAATTCTGAATTGAATTCTACAAACTTTTGAATCAATTCATATCCTGCCTCTCCTTCGCCATTCACAATTGTAAAATTTTCGTCTGCCAGATTTTTCCAGATTTTTCATCGATATTTTGCCAGATTTTTCAAATTTTGACCTGGTATCCCTGGGGGTTAGGGTGATTAGTGTTGTCAAAACCATCCTGACTTTCAAAAATCGAATCTTCTATTCTTCTATAAACCACCCTTTTTAAAAAATTCTGGATTTTAGTCAAATTCGTTTTTAGCAAAACTTTTGACAACTAAAGATCATGATTTTTGGATACCGTAAACTGGGGTGACTTTGATAGCCCGGGTGACTTTGATAGGTTTTTCAAATGCCCGTCAAACTAATATTTAAACATTTTTGAGAATTTTGAGTATGTAAGCATTAAGGGATAGCTTATTATCGAACATATATGCAAAAATGTGACTGTTACACTGGATGTATCAAAATTAGTGGCCAAATCAAATTTCTATCAATGTCACCCCGGGCTAGCAAAGTTACCCCAGTTTACGGTAATGATTTTTGGGACTCCATGATGGATCGAATGAGACCAAAACGGCAAAATCCTTTCAGCCAGTCCGGAGATCGAGTGATTTTTTTTTTTGACGAGAAAAAAGTATATCGAAATTGTTTCTGAAAATTAAGGTTTTCTAAAGCACCCTAATTGTAAACTAACCATATTTTCAATTTATTTAAAAGTTACAACTTTTAACTTCTAACAACCCTTCCGAAGAAACTTTTAATCAAAAGTTTTGAAAGTATTCTATAAATCATTTTATTTTTTTAAATTTCGATAAAATTTTGAAAAAAACGTCGAATTTTGAAGTAATAATTTCAAAATGGATTATCATTAAGTTTTTTAAGACGTGGCTTACGTTTCCCGGAAAAAATCCCACTAGGAAAAATGTTTTGGTTAAACTTTTTCCCAACAAAATCTTTTGTTTTCATTGAAAATAAAATATATATTTTTTCCAATATTTATCAAATGCATACTTGATGATAAATGCAAACCAAGAATAACTAAAATGATAACTGATTTAGTTAAGAACAACAGAATATTGATATTTTTCAATCAAATTCGAATTCAAAAGCAGCAGAACAATCCATTGCGTGTTATAAATAACTGCCATGTACCAAATATTATAAAGCAAGTATCATATGAAAAATTTTCCTTTATTTATCCACCCACAAAAAACGCTGCCAAAATAGCATCCAACGCACAAAGTTTGCATCAAAGAAAACTGAACATCCGAAAAGGTCACTCCAATTAAACAGTTGCAATCACAGCGATGGTTGCCAACATTATCCCCTTCCCACTCCCCCTTGCTATATTCCTGTGACTTCGTACAAAACTGTGGAACCTGATATCCCCCCCCCCCCCCGTTCATATTGCAAACACAGTTGTTTTCGTTACCAACAAGAGGTTTTCGTTTTGCGTACACAGTGGAAATAGTTTTTATTTGGAGAAGTTGAATTTGAATTTGTTTTTTTTTCTTTTTGTGTAGTTCTACATCAATGTGGAGATGTTCAGAAAAAAAGATTTTCACTTGTTTAACAAATGTTAGAGGTCAAGTTTCAGACTTTAAGTTAAGTTTAAGTAAATGATGTTTCAGCCTTATGTTTTTCGTGGGTTTTATTTTATTTGATTGTTTTTGAAAAGAATCTTCAAGCAAATATTCTGATACAAATTGTATTTGCTTGATTTAAATTTATAGGCTGATAATAAAAAGTTAGTTTGGTGATTGAGTTTATTTTTTCCCCACTGTTTGAATATAGCAATGTAAATAGACTTTTGCTTGCATGCCAATATATTTGTTTTATTTTCGATCAAATATATTACATAAAATAAATGCAGAGTAAAATCATTAATAATGAATCATTCCTTAATAATTAAAAAAAAATCATTTGCTATTCCATGGTCAAAATGAGAACTGTGTCAAAACAATAATTCAATGGCTTGCACGAACGAGTGCTTGGCAAATTATTCAATTATTGAAACATAAATAAACGTCATCACTTTAATATTGCTTTTGATTGAAGGGGTGAAACACGTGTTTGACAAACAAATGAGAGAGATGCAAACATTACCTATAGGCAATGCGAGTTGAGTTTTTTTTAATGAATCAATTCGTGAATGTTCTTTTTGAATACACTCAACCCCCGGTGGTTGGTCACTTTTTCGTTTGACACTTTTTTAGTTTGTACCCCGTTGGTTGGTCAAAGTCAAACTAAAAAGTGACGAACTGTCACTTTTTACACGGCGCTCACGCACACTATCAAAACACACATTTGGTAGTGTGTGTGAACTCCGTGTAAAAGGGGTGTCAAACTAAAAAGTGACCCCGTTCATTTGACAACAGTTGGTGTCAAACCATCGGGGTTTGAGTGTACAATTAAATAGGGGAACAGCATCTAATTCCAGCGTGCCTCTAATGTTGGCAGGTCAGAACTTTGACATTCAATTAAAGCTAATTAAAAGCGTTTTCAACTGAAATCGAGTGATAAATAGCTCAATAAGAAGTGAGCAAGCAAGTTTCTATCAAAAGTTTTGCTAAATTAGTTGTTTGAATAGTGAAAATCAGCAAATTGGATGGAGTTAGGAGCGAATGCTTATCCTGCCAAACATACGAGGATTTCCCCTATACAAATATTTTTTTTAACTAAACAATACCAAATTTCCTTAAAACTCACCATAGATGTGGTAGATCGGATCGTCGGTGCTGCTCGGGGCGAGCACGATTTTTTGCGACTTTTGCCGCTTGACCACGTGCTGGTGGTGCTTTCGGACCATGGCCACCGCCCCCGGAGGGGCACCTGGAACACTGGAACTCCCGGTCTGTTTCCCAGAGCTAGTTTTACTGTGGCGCTGGGTTTTTTCTTGCTGCCTCGGACGAATTTCATTTTCACTGTCACCGTCGCTGCCGTCATCCAGTTTCAACTTTTTATCCATTTTTATTGCGATGAGTGGGGCAATATTTTTTCTGCTGGCGTATTTTTCCTTTTTAGTGCACTAAAATTACACACTTTTTTTCTGGTTGGCTCGTGGGTGTAGAATGTTTACAATTTATTTCACTTTTTATTTGCACAATGTTACACGTTTCTACGTATGAGAGATAAAAAATCGTTGCTAGCTGGCAGCACTGGAGTGAGCACTGATGCTTTGAAAGTAATTTTGGGAACCGAATAAGCTGGATGCAATAAATTTTAGGGTTTATGTTAGCAACACAAATGCTAAAACAATATTGTTTGAGCATGTGTTTCAATTTCATAGAGTTTAATTTTATTTGATAACATTATTTTCTAATGTTGAACTAAAGTTCCTGCCAAATCAGCCAAAAATGAGCTACTCAGCTTACAAGATGAAAGTTCACTCAAAAGAAGGTAGATCTTATGGCTTGAAGAATTAAAATGCTAGCATTTTTTTTAGCCTTTCTCAGCAAAAAAAAGCTCAACATTCAACACAAATTGTGTCAAATTGCGGCAGCACACTGGCGACGAGGGTTCCCAAAAAGCTTTTAGGGGGATCAACCACTTACTTTCCACCCATAGTAATAGCAGTACGACCCTGTCGTGCTATCTTGTCGCACGTCGCTTTTTGACGTTCCGAGATAAACGCGTTGTAATGCTTGACCTTTAATAAACAAAAACGAGAGCACGCGATGTAAACAATAACAAACACGTTTTGTTTAGTTGACCATGCTGTGGATTGTCCCGAAGTTTGGTTGAATTTTGTTGCCGGAGTCTCGAGTTGTAATTAATAATGTTTTGCGGTAGTTGGACAAGCACGTGTGTCAAACGCGTTCTGAACTGAAATCTGTTTGGCCAGTTGTCGCACTTACATCAATTTCAAGGGTGTGTCAAAATAGCACGACAAGATTGAAACTCCTTTCGTATGAAAAGTGACAACATTGCAGGGAGTTTTTTCGGTTTTATTGAACATCTTAGGATTGAAATCGAAATTTGGGGATCTGTGAAGGGCAAAATGTGAGGCATTGTGAGCTGCACGAAATGCACGTGCGACAAGATAGCACGACAGCGACTAGTTGGTGGCCACAGCACCATCTTTGGGATGTCACTAATTAACTGCCTCTGAGTGGATGACTTATTTTCACTGGGTTCTGTCCCCAGAGAGATTGGGTAATGAGTAAAAAGCTCCGCTCCGTCAGCGTTTGAAGCGTTTGTGGGCGAAGCGGTCTCTTGAGGGACAACCGGTGTTGATTTTTCGTCCCTTTTTAAGCAGCTGCTGGCAGATGTCAGAAACGGAAACCATTAATCGGAAAATGGATGCAATTTAGCAGAAAGAGTAGGAAATAGGACAGGAAGGCATTTTTTTAACAAGTTAATTATTGTTTGAGCAAGGATGATTTCTAAAACAAATCTTTATCATTAATTTTGTCTTTGGAAATTTTAATTATTGGATAAAATAAGGGACATAAGTTTTATAAGTCGTCAAAATTGTAATTACAGATAAAGGCACAATGATAAAATTAACAAATCACAGAAAAATGCGTAATATGATCTTCATGTAATGAATTGTCGAGAATTCATTACTAGCAATTCTTAAAATATCTTTTGTGAGCTTAGCAAATTGTTCCGAATAATTTTCACGGATTATTATTTTCCCTTAAAAAATCGTTTCAATGTCACCCTCCTCCTGTAGATACTCAGTGGCTCAAAGTTTGCAAATTTGTTGATGCTGTTAAAAGTTTTACCTGAGCCCCGCGCCACCAACATAAACAACAATGTTAAAACTTTCCCATCGAGCAGCAGTCGTTTTCCACAAAGAGTGGGAAAATAATTTCCCCTTGTGCGAACGAAAAAAAAGTTTTTTATGTCACAGCAAAAAAAAAAAATTAAGAAAAGGACCTCAATTACATGGTGGCGGTGCCGCTGCGACGAGACGGTGAAGATGTTTTATTTTTTGTATTTATTTTTACTTCTAGAAGCAAAGTTGAGTCTTACTGTTGGGTAGGAGGGGCATTAAAGTCAGGCCAACCGTAATTACGACGACAAATAAGCGTAATGAGACCTAGAATGAAAAGTTTTCCCCTTCAAACTCCGGATGGTGGAAAACTCACCACAGAACCAACTGACCGAACGGTCACCGTGTGTGATTAATTTCATTTAAATTACTTGCGTAATGTCACACCGATGTCAGGAGCATAAATTTTAATCAATGTTTTTTAATTGGAAGCCTTTTGGAACGCCTCCCTCCTCGATGGTTGTGGTTTTAACAACTTCAATGGAGCAAATATTGGCTTTAACCCTTAACTATCATACTTAAAACGTATTTGTTTAAAAATAATCGTTTTTAAAAAATTAAAAATACATTAAATTATTACACAAGATTAAATTACGAGAAAACAAATAAAATCGTCGCAACGTCGCAATGATCCACAAAGATTAAAAACGCAAAAAGAACAAAAAAACGCCTCAGGTGCCGCGACCAAAAGTACCAGCCGTAAAGTGAGGAAATTTAATAGTTATGACATTTAGTGCCAACCTCCAACCTTACCCCTTTTTCACCATCTCCAAACCCCATTCATGCAAAAGTTTTTTTTGCGCATTTTATTTTCTGACATTTTTTTACGATTTTTATGATCCTGACCACCGACGGCGACAACAGCATCAGCAGTGGCCAACACGATCTCTCTTTCACTGTTTGCAATCGATTGGAAAACGGATTTCTGACTGACCAGCGACTGCGGTTGCGGGCTTTTTTGCAGTTCCAATTTGAAGAGCTTGTGGGTTGTTACCGTTTTTCTTTAATCCTGAAGGATTATAACTGGTGCGCCGGTTTTGTTCGAAAAACTCTGTTTGATGTTCATGAATATGGGACTATCAATGTTTATGGTTTAATGAATGGGGGATTTTTGATGGTTTTGTTGATTTTCATTTTTGATTACGGAAATAAAACGCTCAGCTCGTTATTTTTGTATACATTAACTTTTTTGTCATATTTAAGTTTTTTTTCCTGTCTTTATTATTATTCAAGTATTCAGTTTAAGTTTAGATGCAAGCAAACTTAATTTTTTTGATCTCTTCGGAAAAAATATTTTGTTATCTTTGAAATCTAAACTAATTATTCAAAAATAATACTTAGTCTTTTTGAAATGTCAGCCTTGATTCCAAAATTTTCAAAATATGGATAAAAATATTTTGAAAAAGATCATAAAATTTTACAAATGTTTCGTTTTTTAACATTAAAAATTGGACCATTAGTTGCTGATAAATTGGCATTCGAAAATGATGGGGCTGTTTGAGTAAGACATTAAAAACTTGAAATTTCCTGTTTGTTTTTCTTTTAACCGCTGAATCTCACCAATCGAAGGTGTTTTCTAAACATTTCGACGTCGTCGTGCTATCTTGTCGCACCCGCCATTTCGACGTTTCGAGAAGAACGCGTTTCAGTGTTTGACCTTGAATAAACAAAAACGAATGCACGCAATGTAAACAATAACAAACACGTTTTGTTTGGCTGACCATTATGTGCATTGTCCCGAAGTTTGGTTAAAGTTGGGTGCTGGAGTCCCGAGTTATAGTTACATATCGTCAGTTGTGTGCTATCTTGTGACAACGACCATTTAGTACTTTTGTTTACGGTAGTCTAACTTGTACGTTCGTCAAACGCGTTCAAACCTGAAATCCCTTTAGCCAGTTGTCACAATTACATCAATTTTCACGACAAGATTGAAACTATTTTCATATGTAAAGTGACAATAATGCACGAAGTTTTTCCGGATTTCGTTGAATATCTCAGGATTGAAATCGAATTTTGGGGATGTGTGACCCTTTATGAAATTATTTTTTTCAAACTCGTCGCCGTCGTGCTAAATTGTCGTACGTGCATTTTGGGCCAAATTGAGTTAAGGACGCCATTTTGTGCAGCTCACAATGCCTCACCTTTTGGCCTTCACACATCCTCAAAATTCGATTTCAAACCTGAGATATTCAACGAAATCCGAAAAAACTCCGTGCATTTTTGTCACTTTACATATGAAAGTAGTTTCAATCTTGTAATTTTTTATGATTCTAACAAAATAATTTCCATAAATTTCATCAAAATTTGGTATAAGTTTTATGTTTCAACAACATATTTTCATCCTTAAAAATATTGTTGTAGGCAGTGTTCATCGTTTGAATGGGAATTAAATCCAGATATTTTGGAGAAAGTAACTTTTTATTTTACCAAATTGTGTATATCTCTGCTTAAATTGAACAAAAATTGATACTTTTTTTATGGAAATTGTCCAAAAAACTGTTCTCTACAATGTGATTGATTAGAAAATGTTTTAAAATGTCATAGTCAGGCCCGTAGCCAGGGGGGGGGGGGGCTTCCGGGCTGCAGCCCCCCCCGAAATTTTTTCCAATTTTTTTTAAAATTGAACTACTTTAAAAAAATCTTAAATCAATGATTGTGTATTCTCTTCCCAGAAATAATTTGTAAGATAGAGAATCAAGAATTGATTGATCAAACTATGTAATTTGCCTGTCCATTGTCGGGCTCAGTTTTTGTAGATTATGGATCCAAAATTTGGATATTTAAAAATTGAGCTGCAGATTTGAACATTGTTCCATTCAGTAACATCTCATTTATCTTGTAGTTTTAGCATTACATTGGTTAGGATGGTCCAAATCTGGGCTTACTTGGGGCTATCCCCTGAAATCAAAGATTTACGCATCACTAGCCTAAGTTCCAAAATTTGAGCTTTTTCTGACCACTGACCACCAAGTTTGGGCAAAATCGTCAAATTGTATGGAGAAAAGCAACTGTTTCAGTTTTTGACCAATGGAAGGCGCAATAACTATCCAGTTCTTATCAATTTTCAGATCTAATATCTTCTTTAAATTTGGAAAAACTTTCCCGAAGACACCTTATTTTTTTGGGTTTTTTGCTAAAAAGTTATTAACCTTCGAAAATAGCAATTTCCGAGCGGACTGCTCTAAGGGGCTACATAGAAATAATTACCGTCATCTGGGGCGAATCGGGACTACAGTCTGAATAGGGACAGCAAAAATCCTTAGATCTTGTTGTCTTATTTTTGATTGTAGAACTTATGTATGACCCCTGAAGAGCCATAAAATAATTTAGAATTTTTGGATTCAATGTGGCGGTCAAAATGGAGGTCAAGAAATATTTCTGGTGTTTTTTTTTAAGGTCTAATAAACCAAATTTCCAGTTTTTGCTTTTTGGGTGCTTTTAAACCGTCAGGGGTATTAAAAAACACCCAAAAAGCAAAAACTTGGTGTATTGACCATTAAAAAACAGATGCCGAATTTGATGTTAAAAACAAGCAAATAAAACATGCCGATTTCATTTGTTCCTGATTCGGTTATCCGAAGTCCTTCGAACTTCGGATAATCGAAACTTTGGATAATCGAGGCTTCGGCTAGTCGAATTTGGATTGTAAAATTAATAGCCCTCCTTTATTTGCATTAAAACCTTTAAACTGTTAATACATGTTTTTTCTCTACATTTTTCAAAATTTATCATAATTTCTCAAAGATTTAGATTTTGTTTTCAAAAACGAAAGCATTTAATATGAAAAACATTTGAGTGAATTTTGACTATTATCAGAAATACAATTCTAATTTTATCGTTTTGGTTTTAAGAATATGGTTAGTAACATATCTAAGACCTTAGAGAAAAATGCTTGAGAAATATCTGTGTGTATTTTTTTTATTACTTTTTCGTAAACCTTTTTTCCGAAACCACTCGTCCAAAATTCTTTCTTTTGGTCACATTTTTTAGTTTCCACCGTGGCCAATTTCCAATTTTTATTTAATATATCAAAAATCGGAAGATCAACTAAGTGAATACTTATTATCAATTAATTTTCACTTTGTGCATGAGCTTGCGATTTTTAAAGGAAGAAATAAAATGATAAAAATATTCAAAACGTTAAAAAAATTTAAGCTTGGATTCAAAAACTCTGAAATTAAATTAATTAAACATCACTTTCAAATTATATAATTTCTGATCAATAATTCATTTTTAAACTATTTAATTTCTATTTTTTTGATTTTACAGATTAGAATTTGCATTTTGAAAATTTTAAAATTTCTTTATTATTTTTTTATAATTTCTTATTTCTGAATATCATTTGTAAATATTTTCCAAAGTTTATGTTGCCACTTTTTCAAAATGAACCAAAAAACAGAGAGCAAATACAATATTTAAAAAAAAATAGCTTCACAATTTTAATGGAAATAACTTATTTCGATTAAGTCTTTTTAGGACCAGCGACCAGGTCGGTCCGGAAAACAAATTTGAAATGTTTTTCCTGCTTTGACAATCATATACGACATGTTTGGGCTCGTTTAAAAATATTTAGAATTTTTGTAACATGTCGCGGAACCGCGGAAAGTTTTTTCTCACGAAAAAAGGATTTCGCCATCAGCTAGATATTTTGAAAACTAATGATGCAAAACAACTGTACTGATTTAAAGTGTGTTTTGAACACTTTTAAAATAATAAAACCATAGCTTGTAGTTTTGATTTGTAACCCTCTCAACTTTGGTCAGAGTTTAGTGACATAAACTTCAGAATAATATTCGCAACGGCTAATTGAAGATTTAAAAATTTTACACTTTCAAATTTCTAAATTTTCATAATTTTTGATTTAATTTTTTTTGGTATAAGACAAAGAAATGCCAGAAATCAAAAATAAAAATATTAAAAACATAAAAAATTTAAGATAGCAATTCAACAGAATAATATCAAAAAATCTGAAATTTCAAAAATTAAAAAATCTAAAACTGAAAAATAATTAAAATAATTGATACTTAAGAAATCCTAAACTAAAAAAAATATCATTTTAAAATTAAGTAATTAAAAATCCAATAAATTATGTTTTTTCAATCTTAATTTTTGGATGCTTTAAATATTTTTATGTTTGAATTCTAGTATTCCTAAATTAATTTATATTTACCAGAAAATTAAGTGATTTTTGTAATGGCTTTTCCCTTATTTCAGCATTTTAAGATTCAGCGTTTTGATAGTTAGCTTCATGAGGCAATTCTTCAATATTATTTAAGCGAATACATTATTTTCAAACGTTATTTTCAGTCGCATCCA
This sequence comes from Culex quinquefasciatus, assembly GCF_015732765.1. Classification (NCBI taxonomy): domain Eukaryota; kingdom Metazoa; phylum Arthropoda; class Insecta; order Diptera; family Culicidae; genus Culex; species Culex quinquefasciatus. The sequence continues at coordinate 165,786,591 of NC_051862.1, forward strand.
AATAAACAAATCAAAATCTCATCAACACATATTGCTCCCGAAGAAATATCAAACGACGCTTTTTGTTTCTGTTCCTTTTCAGCTGCGTACCGCTTAAGAGAAGTCTTTTCGTAAACCTTTTCTTGACCGTTCCTTGAGATTGGAGTTTTAAGAGCCTCCGTACTACAGGACATTTTTTAAAATTTTCGTTTGAAAGTAAAATATAGTTCTTGTAGCAAAATTCAGACTAAGATTTGATTTACAGGAAAAATGTAATTGATTTAATAATTCTTACATAAAGTATTCTTTACTTTAAAAAAATAAGATAATAATTACACATGATAATTTCAAAAAATCAGAAATTCCAAAAATGAAAAAATCAAATACATAAAAAATATAAAATAATTACAACTAAAAAATCCTTAAATTATAAAAACATTTTTATCATTTTTAAATAAAGTAATTAAAAAAATAATTTTCAATCATTTCAATAAATTATGTTTTAATAATCTTATTTTTTTGATGCTTCGAATATTGGTATGTTTGAATTGAAGTGCAGACTAAGATTAGATTTACAGGATAAAACTTATCAATTTATGAATTCTTACATAAAGTTTTCTTTATTTTTAATTTAGCAACGTTTCGTAAATATAAAATTTCTAAACCTTAAGGAGCGGCCGTGGCTGACTGGTTACGGTGTTCGCTTTGTAAGCGAATGGTTCTGGGTTCGATGCCCATCTGCTCCCAGCGAGAAAGTTAAGAACACATTTGAAATGATGAATATGAACGAAAAATCAAAAGTCGCTCGTTACGGGGTTCGAACCCCGTCCTTTGGATTGGTAAGCAAAATGCTAACCACTAGGCCATAACGACTTGGTGAGCGTGGACTGGAATTAGGAATACTGTTACAGAGAGTGAGTTGTGGCGCTATAACCACGGCAAATAGTGTCCAGGGCATTCGTGGAAATACAATGTCCCATCCCAGAGGGTCTCGGAGTACCAAACCTTCTTAGCATGGTGCTCCCAACGAATACAACCAAATTTCGGAGCGTATGGTGGTGTGTCCCCACGCTTCTTCCTCCCCTGTCGATTCAGAATTGTGTTGTTGTTCGAACACTCAGTGCTCAAACTCAACCCAATTACGAGTCATCTCTGCGATACGGCTTTACGCAGTAGGCCTGGCCGCTTTAACGCTTGTGATGTTTCAATGCATTCTAATGCAATGGCGCACTACAAGTGTTAATAAATGACAAGAAGAGTGCTAGGCGTCATCTAACCTAAGGCACTCTCCAGGATCCCTTCGAAAGATTGGCTGCGCTAGGGTCTGATTAGATTAGAATATAAAATTTCCAAACCATAAAATGTTTTGTTCCTAGAGTCAAGAAATTGCTTGAACAAACATCGATTTTAATAAATGGTTACAATCCTAAATTATTAAACATGTATATAGATTAAAATTTTATTAAAAAATTATCTTTAGAATTGAGATCTGATTAAATTATTTTGTCATGTTTTAAAATTTTATTTTTGCTCAAATTCTGGACCAATTTTCAGAATACAATGAGTAATGAATTTGAAAATGGCGTTTAGCCGGAATATTAAAATTAAACATGATTCGTTTTAATGTTTGATGCAATCGAGGAAAATTTTAACGGTTACATATGCATTTAAAAATGGTTACATATGCATTATTAACAACTCTTCCAGTGAATATTTTGGCGTTAAAAATTGATTTAATACATTTTATCTAAATTTTTTAACACATTAAAATTAAACACAGGCACTGATTTTTTTTCTTCAAATATATATTTATTATAGGCCTACACAGAAAAAAATGTGAATTTACTCGACACGGAAAAAATGAATCACATGTAAACTCAGTTGATGTAAACTTGAGATTCGACGTAATTTTTTTGTTGCCATGGAGATACTTCAGAAGCTGAAATTTCAACGATTATATTTTTTGTATTTCATTAAAATTATTTATTTTTGAGAGCACCAGGAGCTTCGCAAAATATGAAATGGCTTCAATAGCTTAGAACAATTAAAATAAAACATTGTTTAAGTTTGTTTATAAAATTTTAAGAAAAACAAATATTCCAGTTATGAGTTTTATGTTGTGCTAGAAAAATGAAAAATGTTAAATAAACCATCACAATTATCACACAGCTGAAAATGTAAATCCAGACGGTTTAAAATTTCTCTCAGTATAAAATACAGAAAACATAATACTTATGGTTAGATAAATCGATATTTCTTTTAAAAAAAATTTATGCTTTCAAAAATTTGATTCAAGTTAAGTATATTTTAAATTTAGCGACGTTTATCACGAAATTGGATTACAATTAAACAATTCAAGAAAATGTTAAAAAACACTTTCTCTACTCCTTTAATACAAACTAGCTGGTAAAATAAAGAAAAAAAATGACGAACGAGTTTCTTCAATAAATACATTGATAACTTAATATGAAAATCTTGGAAAACTTTTTTGCATACATTACATTAAAATTTTACAATTCATCTCAATAATTATACCACAAACCAAGTGATGGTATAAATGATTTGCTGATTTTATACTCCTTGAATTTTTGCACCCAAGCCCCCCCCGAACAAAAATCCTGGCTACGGCCCTGGTCATAGTGTTATATGGAAGAGGATCAAAAAAAATTGGGAACCTTTTGAGTAATAAAAATCTTTTAAATGAAATACTCTAAAATTAGCAGTATTACCGGGGCAGTCTGTTGCTGTATTTTTATGAAAAATTGTACGAAGAAAAGATATTTATTTGGTCGTATTGAGGTTTCCAGTGTGGATTTTGGGGTTATTTCAAAGAAAGCAAGAAATCTGGTACATTTGGCTAGGAAATTTTTTATTTAAGGCCAATTATTGTTCAGATATGCCATTTAGGGTCTCTTGAGGCAAGTTCAAAAAAAAAAAAATTGATGAACATGATCTCATAGATTTTCATCGATTTTTCTGAAGAAAAATCCTATAAAATCGAAACAAAATCTTTAATAAAAGTTGGGTAAATCTCCGCCAACTCACACAGCAGTTACCCCGACCCCTCTTCGATTTGCGTGAAACTTTGTCCTAAGGGGTAACTTTTGTCCCTGATCACAAATCCGAAGTCCGTTTTTTGATATCTTGTGACGGAGGGGCAGTACGACCCCTTCCATTTTTTAACATGCGAAAAAAGATGTGTTTTTCAATAATTTGCAGCCTGAAACGGTGATGAGATAGAAATTTGGTGTCAAAGGGACTTTTATGTAAAATCAGACGCCCGATTTGATGGAGTTCTCAGAATTCCAAAAAAAAAACGTATTTTTCATCGAAAAAAAAACACTAAATTTTTTTTAAAAAGTCTCCCATTTTCCGTTACTTGACTGTAAAATTTTTTGGAACATGTCATTGTATGGGAAATTTCATGTACTTTTCGAATCTACATTGACTCAGAAGGGTCATTTTTTCATTTAGAACAAAATTTTTCATTTTAAAATTTCGTATTTTTTCAAACTTTGCAGGGTTATTTTTTAGAGTGTAACAATGTTCTACAAAGTTGTAGAGCAGACAATTACAAAAAAATTGAATTATAGATATAAGGGGTTTGCTTATAAACATCACGAGTTATCGCGATTTTACGAAAAAAAGTTGGTCGTCATCGATCATGGCCGTTCATGGTCACCCGCGACAGACACGGACGACGAAACAAAGAGAAACGCAAAAAGTAACTTTTTCAAAACTTTTTTTTTCGTAAAATCGCAATAACTCGTGATGTTTATAAGCAAACCCCTTATGTCTATATATCAAAATTTTAGTAGTTGTCTGCTCTACAACTTTGTACCACATTGTTACACTCTAAAAAATAACCCTGCAAAGTTAGAAAAAACACGAAATTTTAAAACGAAAAATTTTTAGATTCAGAAAGTACATTAAATTTCCCATAAAATGACAGGTTTCAAATTTTTTTACAGTCAAGGAAAATGAGAGAATTTCTAAAACTTTTTTAGTGTTTTTTTCGTTGAAAAATACGTTTTTTTCGGAATTCTGAGAACGACATCAAATCGGGCGTCTAATTTTACATAAAAGTCCCTTTGACACCAAATTTCTATCTCATCACCGTTTCAGGCTGCAAATTATTGAAAAACACCTCTTTTTTCGCATGTTCAAAATTGGAAGGGGTCGTACCGCCCCTCCGTCACGAGATATCAAAAAACGGACCTCGGATTCGTGATCAGGGACAAAAGTTATCCCTTCGGACAAAGTTTCACGCAAATCGAAGAGGGGTCGGGGCAACTTTTCCCGATTTCGTGTGAGTTGGTAGAGAATTACCCAGTTGCTCTAGAAAAATATCCAAGGAATTCGATAAAAATAAAATTTTAGCCCTTAAATGCCCACTAGTAACATATTTTAACGTTTTAAGTATTAAAATTCAGTTTTGACCAATTCCTTGTATTTTTATTTGTTTTATTTTATCACCATCGTGTTCCCCCGATAATTTTACATAATAATCAATGTAGAACTCAAAATTAAATGAACTGTTGGCAAGATACAGCAATTTTACTGAAAAAAGTTTGATTTTACGCAGCACTCGGAAGTACATGGTGTACTTTTCAACAAATATGGATGAATCTCGCATAGTTTGGTTTTTATATGTGAGAAATGTTTTTCGGATTTGAATTCATAGGATAGTGTGTTTCAGTAAAATCGCTGTATCTTGCAAATAGTTCATTTTAGTTTGAGGTCTACATTGATTATTATGTAAAATTGTAGGGAGAACACGATGATGATAAAATAAAACAAATAAAATTATAAGGAATTGGTCAAAACTGAATTTTAATACTCAAAACGTTAAAATATAATCTTAGTGGGCATTTAAGAGCTAAAATTTTATTTTTATCGAATTCCTTGGACAACTTTCTATCAAGTGCAACCTGTAGAAAGTCTTTTGCTCAAATAGTTGCAAAGTTATAATTAAAAGAAAAAAAAAAGTTTTTTTGAATATCGTCAAAAAAGAGGGCGGTGCCAAAAATAGAGGGATGATCCAATCAGCATCAAATTTGGGATTTCTGTTAACTATCGATAGATAAACGTTCCCTCCAAGTTTGGTCCAAATCGGTGAAGGTCGAGTCCAAAAGTGTACCCAGTTGACCTGAAATGACCCGTATACTTTTCTACAACATTACATTTGTGTGTATATGAAATCATTTTTGAATACTTTAGAAAATAGTTGAGTAAAGTTGCATATCAATGCATATAGTTTTTTTGCTAACCCTCTACTGTTCCAATATTGTCTCGAAATTTTTTATATTTCCCGTATCATTTTGGTCATTTTGTGCAACTTTTGTTCTTCGAACACATTACTCCTTATGTTTGTTTCTGATAGTATTTGGCTTACTGTACCACCTCCTATCATTACCTTTTGCTTATCTGTTTTTTGTCTCCGTTTACAGAAACTTTTTCAATTTTTTGCTTGTTTTTCATATTTTTGACTATAGAATGGTACCATTATCATTTAATTTGTATAAAATGCTTAGAGGCAAAGTCTGGTACACTTAAAAAATTACTGCATACTTTTTCTCACATAATATAGAGGAAATGTTAGTAAGAAACACAGCCAAAGGGTGACCCCAGAAAAAAATGACATTTTTATTTACTTTGGCAATGTCACAAAAAAAAACAAGTCAAACTTCCAACCCCAATTTTTTTTCAAAATTTCAGGAGTTCTTCTTTCCAATGCTTTTTGAAGATTATATAAATTGATTGACAAATGGATTTTCGCGAATTTTTACATCGAAGCCCGCCTAGAGGCGAAGTTGGGTTGTAGAGCGTTACATGAAACCTTATTTGTAGCAAAGCGCAATTAAGTTCGTACCTCCAATTGTTCAAAAGCACCCAAACCCGATAACAACATTGTAGCTGCACTCATTAAACATGCCCCAAGACAAAACGACACGCCACGCGCCACCTTTGTCGACGCAAGTGTTCTAACTATATAAACGCGCCAGTATAAATAATCTACCGTAGGTGGGTTATAGACCCGCAAGCGACTAAACTGCAACCAACATGACTCGGACACATGTAAATGCAATTTGCTGCAACATAAACGGCGTGGTGCGAAAAACACGTTTGTTCCGATGTCGGATGGCAAAAAGAGGCCACCGACACCGCCGCCACCGTCATCGTTGTTGTCACGAAAAAGTAGAGTTCATAAAACTTTAGAGAATATATTTAAGTTGAGTTCTCGTGACCTTTTTCCCCCCACTTGACTTGTTTATGTTTTCGACCAATAAAACTTAGAAAATTTCACGTGTTTTATTGAAAATTAAAAAGAAAACGCAGATTGCACCACGAAGGCACAACTACGTTGTAATGCTGTGTACGTGAAGTTTGCGTGTAGGTGGAGCCACTCGGTGAATTATTGAATCATAAATTATCGAGCAAAATATCAAAGCTGCAACTTCTCTGCAACACAGTCGGTTGATGAAGTCTCGTGGGACTTCAACGGACGGAAAGGTGCAGCAAATCGATCGACGACGCCGGTGACGGTGACAAGGACAGTCTCCACAACGATACCGAGAGAGGGAGAGAAAAATGATCTATCGACCGGAGGCTGGAGGTTCTTAAGCCCCCAGTGTGTGAAGCAAGTGGCAGTGTTGGCAGTCAGAGTACGAGCGGTGCGTGCGCTTAAGCAACTTGCAATTAGTGTGGTGACTTCGGGCCGAAGAAGTAGGTCGGTGGGTGTACTCTCTGCAGATTAAAGATAAATAGCCGGGGCTGTCTTTTTTTCTTGTTTTTATTCACTTGTACACCGAATTGCTCACACTACTGTGCTGAGTGAAGGTGTTTCGTTGCGGGTTGCGGGGAAAAAAATGCTAAAAATTTATTATTTTCCATGCGAACCGGTATATCAACATAAATTTTTGGTTTATGACGGGTAAACGATCTGGTGTCAATAAACTGCTGCTGAACATGACTTTTCTTGATCGAATCTGAACTGTATGTGAACTTAACTGTGCAATTCTGAAAAACTTCAACCATCGCTTTTTTATATTTTTGTTTGTTTTCTGTATTGGATGATGGTCTTTCCTAGTGCGTCTATCCTGGGACTTCCCGGGACAAAATTCACGGGATTTTTTCAAAACTGGGAATTTTAGAATCCCGGGATTTTTTTATAATTTGTCCCGGAAATTTACGAAAGAAAAAAAAAATACAAATTTGGGACTGGAAATTCAGATTTAGTTTTGGAAATAGATGAACAGTTGAATACTTCATCATCGATAATAATTTAAAGCATTATAATTTGCATTCGGCATGTATCAGCATTAATTTTGTTTATTAGGCAAAACTGTTAAATTTTTGTTTACCGATCTGCAAATTCCCTAACGCTTTAAATATTGTCTTTTTGATTTTATATATTTTTAAAGATTGAGATATCCTCGTATATTAATGATTTAACATTTTCAAAAACTTTTTTTATTTTAACGGTGAATTTATTTAACGCATGGATGTTTGCAAAAAAATCCATTCAAAAGCCGTTTATTTGGGATTGCAAAAAAAAAAATTGTAGGCAACTTGTTGTAAAACTTGTTTTGTTTTCCAGCACTTGTCGTATTTCTAGATGAATTTTTCAAAACAACCAATGCGCCAAAAGTTCCCTATGTACATAGGACATTTTGAAATAGTAATCAAGATTTATCCGATAAATGTTCGACTTGTTCTGAAAAATCTTCTTTTTGCCACTTATTGCATAAACTTTAATTATATAAAACATAAAATTCAAAATTTGTCTGAAATGTAACTTTGACAAGTTTTATTTTGTTTGATGTCGCCTCTTGTTTTTTTAAAGATATTTTTCAAACTTATCTGATCTTGCTATAAAAAAGAAATATATTTATTTATATAATTTTATTTTATTTGAATCACATTGTAGTTAATTTGAAATCAAATCCAAAGCACAACAAAGAATAAAAAAAACTTATTTTAACTTTATTTGAGCTATTTAAAAGCGATCGTCCTTGTTTAGATTAAACTTTAGATTATCACCAATCAATATGATTGAGCCAATTCTATGATTTTAAGCTTGAAAAACATAACAAATAAAATGAAAACATAGATTTTATGACTATTTCAAAAGTTTCCCGAGATTCCAAAAATATTTTTCCCATTTCCCGGTAAATTTGAACGCCCTAGTCTTTCCTGTGACCATTGTAACCAATTTGCATAATTGGTTCATTCATACGAGTTGCAATATCAAGAGACGACACAACAAAAAAAAAATGGATTTTGGAATGTTGAAAATTTTGTGGGTTGAATATTACCTCTATTTGTGAAAAAATGTGAACCTGATAAATATTTGCAGAAACTGATAATAATTCATCATTTTCTGATGTAATACTACACATTTTTTTGACACAAAATCTGTCACCATCCAGGTCTTTCAAATGCCTTTCTTAAAACTGTGTAGCCTTTTGAAATGTTAGTCTTCATCCAAAAAACTTAAAATTCTAAATACTGTTTTTGAAAAAGTCGGCAAATTTCACAAATATGTCATATTTTAACATTGAAAATCGGACCATTCGTTACTGAGATATCGACATTAAAAAATTAAGGATTGTTTGGCTGATACTTAAAAAAAATCCTTTGTTTTTTTTTTCTTTTATCCGCTGTATATCAGTAAGCAGTGGTTCAATCTTCAGTGTTTCTTAGACAAAATTTTAGGAACTGTTCGAAAAAAATATTTTAGAAATGGACAATCATGGACACTGTTTTAAAAATAAAAAAAAAAACAACCAGAACTTTTTGGACAAAATTTTACTTTGAATGGCTTTATTTTAAAAACGTTGCAATTAAACAACATAAACTTTGAAAAATATTTGCAACGGCCTTACTCAACTTTAAAAATTTTTGGAACATGTAATTTTAACGGAAATTGAATGTGCTTTTCGAATCTGGGTAAATCTTTACCAACTCACATGAAATCGGGAAAAGTTGCCCCGACCCCTCTTCGATTTGGGTGAAACTTTGTCCTAAGGGGTAACTTTTGTCCCTGATCACGAAACCGAGGTCCGTTTTTAGATATCTCATGACGGAGGGGCGGTACGGCCCCTTCCATTTTTGAACATGCGAAAAAAGAGGTGTTTTTCAACAATTTGCAGCCTGAAACGGTGATGAGATAGAAATTTGGTGTCAAAGGGACTTTTATGTAAAATTAGACGCCCGATTTGATGGCGTACTCAGAATTCCGAATAAACGTATTTTTCATCGAAAAAAAACACTAAAAAAGTTTTAAAAATTCTCCCATTTTCCGTTACTTGACTGTAAAATTTTTTGGAACATGTCATTTTATGGGAAATTTAATGTTCTTTTCGAATCTACTTTGTCCCAGAAGGGTCATTTTTTTCATTTAGAACAAAATTTTTCATTTTAAAATTTCGTGTTTTTTCTAACTTTGCAGGGTTATTTTTTAGAGTGTAACAATGTTCTACAAAGTTGTAGAGCAGACAATTACAAAAATTTTGATATATAGACATAAGGGGTTTGTTTATAAACATCACGAGTTATCGCGATTTTACGAAAAAAAGTTTTGAAAAAGTTACTTTTTGCGTTTCTCTTTGTTTCGTCGTCCGTGTCTGTCGCGGGTGACCATGAATGGCCATGATCGATGACGACCAACTTTTTCAAAACTTTTTTTCGTAAAATCGCGATAACTCGTGATGTTTATAAGCAAGCCCCTTATGTCTATATATCAATTTTTTTGTAATTATCTGCTCTACAACTTTGTAGAACATTGTTACACTCTAAAAAATAACCCTGCAAAGTTAGAAAAAACACGAAATTTTAAAATGAAAAATTTTGTTCTAAATGAAAAAATGACCCTTCTGGGACAATGTAGATTCGAAAAGTACATTAAATTTCCCATAAAATGACATGTTCCAAAATTTTTTACAGTCGAGTAACGGAAAATGGGAGAATTTTTAAAACTTTTTTAGTGTTTTTTTCGATGAAAAATACGTTTATTCGGAATTCTGAGTACGCCATCAAATCGGGCGTCTAATTTTACACAAAAGTCCTTTTGACACCAAATTTCTATCTCATCACCGTTTCAGGCTGCAAATTATTGAAAAACACCTCTTTTTCACATGTTCAAAAATGGGAGGGGTCGTACCGCCACTCCGTCATGAGATATCAAAAAACGGACCTCGGATTCGTGATCAGGGACAAAAGTTACCCCTTAGGACAAAGTTTCACCCAAATCGAAGAGGGGTCGGGGCAACTTTTCCCGATTTCGCGTGAGTTGGTAGAGAATTACCCACATTGGAAACCCCATAGCTTATCAGACCTTTTAAGATATATTTTTGAATCAAGTTTGAAGTTATTATTCAAAAAATATATAGGAAATAGTGTTGATTAAATCGAGCACTTTTTTATGAAATCACTAACCACAACGTTGTTTTATTCTTCCATGGAGCCGAAGTAATTCAATTCAATTATTTCACAAGTTCTTCGAGTAAACATGATTGTGAACTGAATTGACCGCTTAAACAAAAATCACATTCAAAGTAATTAAACACGCACGCACACAAAGGCACTAACATAAATGAGGTATTTGTAACTTTTTCTTTTCACCACTTCACCACCCTTCACAAACTTCCCCTCCCCACCACCCTCCACACAAACTGCTGCGCACACGTGCTCAAGGGGCAGGTCTTTCCCTTTGAAGCCAAGTTCTTCAAAGCTCCACCAGGCGGCACCCCATAAGCAATTCACAGAGCATAGTGCGTCGTCGTCGTCGTCGTCGTCGCCTGCACTAATAATAATAGTAATAACACCGAACACTACGCGATCGCCAACACACACAACGCGTCCGGCCGAGGTAAAAATCGAAACTGAAGTAAAAAAGTTTTTAATCATATTCGTTGGCCAGCTACGAACTACGCGACACACACACACACTTGGCGGAGTAGGGTCGTCGCGACGCCCGCCGCCACCGCTGCCAGGCGTCGTGGCCAACATTTGCAACTGTCTGGGCTGTGACGTGCGATGCCGTCAGGTCGAGAGATCCAAATGGATGCTGGTAGGACATGAGAGCAAAAACTTCTGATTTTTGCGCCTGCTGCTACTGCTGGTTGTGACCCAAACGAGAGACCTCCGATTTGTTTGGAAGTTGGTGAACTGTAAAATGGGGTGACTCTGAGCGTCTGATTATGAAATGTGGTGCAAGACAATGTGTTTATATAAAGGTTAAAAAAAACTCAAAACATGTGTGGAAGTTCTTTTTGAATGATTATCATTGTTGTTCAAACAAATAATTGTTGACTGACAGATTTTGTCTAACAAATTTCACCAGTTTTTTTTTGTCCCGGCTTTTGAAAAGATCACGGATTAAAATAAAAATAAACATATTTAAATTTCAAGTCATTGTTTTCCAAACTTCTACTTCCTATTAATTTTAAAATAACTAAGGAATTATGAAAATATTCTTTTTCGAAAGATTAACCAAAGATTCGTCCATTTACCCAACGAGGCCCTGCCAGGTACTTTTATATACTTTAAAATCTCTTCCATCTACGGCGCCGATTTCTGACTGAATACCTTTCAATACCAGTGTTGAATAGTTTTACTTTTCAGCATTGAAATGGAAGTTGAAAAGTTGAACTTTTCAGCACTTGTATCAAAAAGTATCACTTTTCAATGTTTTTTGTTTTGATATACGACTCGTGCTGTAAAAAACTTATTTTTGCAACTTGTTGCATAAAATAATTTTGCATGAAAACTGGAAATTGGTTTTTCTATTAATTCTGTTTGTTCGAAGAAGGATGCTTTTTAAATCATTTGCAGCCTAAAATGGTAATGGCTGGAAATTTGATGTCGCTTCATGTAAAATTGAACGCCCGATTTGATGGCGTACTCAGAATTTTGAAAAAACTTATTTTTCATCGAAAAAATATAATTACCAATTGCAATGCCATTCATCGTTACTTGACTGTAAAATTTTTTGTTACTCATTATTTTATGGCAAATTTTATGTACTTTCCGAATTTGCAATAAACCAGGGTAATTTTATATTGAGATCCATAACTTTCATCTTAAAATTTCGTGTTTTTTAAACTTTGCAGGATTATTTTTAAGACTCTCACGACATTCTAAAAAGTTGTAGAGCAGACAATTACAAACATTTTGATATGTAAACATTAGGGGTTTGCTAGTAGTAATCACGAGTTATCTTGATCTTACAAAAAACAAATACATCAAGAGAATAAATCATTTAATGAGATACTGCCAAAACATAAAAAAATCTAGTTGGCAAATTAAGTTTCTGTGGGTAACAGAAATATCGTCAAAAGTTCAGATTTCTGAGTTTGACCATAATCTCAAATCTCAGCAACAATTGTTAGGTGTATATTTTGTAAATGTCATTTTTAAATCAGTATGAATTTTTTTAAATCAGATATCAGGTATTGCTTTATTTACAGAGCTGATTTGCAAAAATCAAGTTTCATAAAAAAACTAAATTTTGTAGAATAATTATATTTTTGCTGGACAAAAATTGTTTTACGAATCTGCACAGCAAATTTTCACTAAAAATTGTAATGTAATTAATTGGTTAATTAATGGGAAAAGATAATCATTGCAAGAAAATTTTAAATTTTAAAATATTTTCAGTGAATTGAAAGTAAATTCGAAATTTATTTGTGAAGCCTCTGAAAATAATTCCCCTCTATTTTTATTTTTTTTTTATTTTTTTTTTCGTTCTGATGAATGGTGGGAGAGGAAGATGTGTTGCATTTATATTTAAAAAATGCAACAGGACTTTTGAATTGATTAATTTTTTCATAAGTTAATATTTACTGATTTTTGTGTATCCAATATGTAAACATTTTGTTACAATTTATAAGGATCTCTTTTTAAATTAAATTACTGTATGTAACTTGAAATTTTATACTTCACACATTTTTTTTATTAATTAAGCTTTTTTTTCAAAATTTTCATGCAAAAATCCTCAAACAATGCATTATAGATGATTAAAGTTATGCAACTGTCAAAAATTTCCAAGATATCGAAGAATTGATAGGAAAATAAAGTCGATCTGTTGCCCCAAAATATTTTTGTCTTTACCTTGATAATAAATATGGATTTTTCGAAAATTTGTAAAGTTTTGGAGCTTTATTGCATTCAAAAGAGTTGTTGCATATGGGAAGAGGCAACTTTAAGTATGGTTGAAGATTAGAATGGTTCACGATTAGGGTGATTTTGAAAATCTAACTTTTCAGGAATATTTTTGGGACTTTTGTTGTCTTCTAAAAAATGTTGAGTTTGCCTATCCAAGCAACTTTGTCGAAGGCATCCAAATTTTTTCTCGCAATTTACGCCTTCTACGACCAAATTTAGGGAAAGCCTCCGAGCAAACCTTCAACAATCAGTTTTTCAAACGGGGCAATTCAGGGATAAGTTTCAGAGAAAAGATATTCGAAGCACTTTTAGAGCTCTAATAAACAAACATTTTCATTTTTTTACATATCAATTTGACTTCAGGATCCAAAGTTGCTGCCATTATAAAGTCTAAAAGATGCAAATTTAAAACTTATATATCTCGAAGAGGCACATGTCAAATTCCGAGCACTTGGTTGCATTCGAAAGGGGAGATCAAGCCATACAAACACTGAAAAAATCTCAGGGGCGTTTTTTTAAACTCAAGATATTTTCAATTGAAAATTTCTTATTTTCTAGGGAAAAGTGTATGGGAAACCCCTAACGAAATTCGAAAATTGTTTTTCTATGCCATTTTGCAGGCTGCATCTTGCAGAATAGAGCCAAAGTGTCAAAATATCGAGTTGTGGTCATATTTTGGGATTCCATGTAAAATTATCATAAAAACCTTAAATATGACCAAATCTTGTTATTTTGATACGTAAGGTTTAGCTTAAATTCTGAGGGAACACTAGCAATTCAAATTAGTCTTGAATTTGAATTAAAAAAAAAAACGATTCGATCAGGAAAATTTTATAAATGTTTGATTTTTGAACACTGAAAATTGGACCATTTGTTGCTGAGAAATTGGCTTTTTAACAAGGGATAATGTTTGGATGAGACTTAGAAAGCTTTAATTTTCCAACAATTCCAATCTTCAATATTTCTCAGACAATTCATATATTTTTTTTCTTTTATTTTAATCGATAAACTGATTTTTTATGATAAAATCCAACATTATAAGGCAGATTAAATTTTACATTTAAAACTGAAATATAAATCGAAATCAAAAGCGAATCTTGGAACTAGTTTTACAGGCAAACAAAACTTTATTGAGCCTATGTTTGACTAGCCCTCATCAATGCCTACAATTTTAAAGAAAATGCAAAATCGATCAGAAAATACAGATTATCAAACATTTACGAAGATTTTTTTTATGAACAGCTGTCAAAATTTTATGGAGCCTTGTATAAGTGAACCCATTACACAAAATGAAGCCATGTATAATATAAAAAAATTGTACGTAAATATTTGAAAATCTGTATTTTCCGATCTTTCTTCGTTGAGAAGGTTCTTACAAATTTAGAGACCAATCGAAATAACAGAAAAATGCATTGTAACGAACGATTTCGTTGAGAATTACTCAGCTGAGATAATAAAAAAATATCAATAATTTTGTTTCAAACATACTCAGTTTGACAGTGCTACAAATCACGCAGAACCGTTTGCTGAGCACACGTGATCAACCCTATCGCTCTCAATGAGTGATGACGGAGCCAAGGGGGTAGTGCCCAGGAGTGGACCTAAGGCATGCTGTGTGTGTGTGCCGGCGGGGGGTTGGTTATGGTTATTAAATGAGTGGTCCGCGGGAAAATCATTATAATTGGGCACGCGGTCGCTGACGAATGACCACAACCACCACCAGCATGCATCTCTATATGGCATACGTACGTCATAATTAATGTGCGTGTAATGTGGAGTAAAAATACAGTAGATCTATGGGTTATGGGTTAGATGTGTGAATTAAGTGATTAAGATTATCTTTTTAGATTATTTAAAGGTTATGTTTGCCGATCTTGGTTAAGAGTGATTG